>NC_081181.1:17754455-17902333 GCF_029867415.1 Vicia villosa | reverse complement strand
CCTCGTGGAAGAAGGTTGCTTCAGTCTTCTCCTCTCAAAACGAAAGATAAAATCCCGTTGAGTTCATTCCTCATGGGTACAAAGTCTTGTTTGACCGTTTCTTTCCAATTCATTCTTGGTTAGAACCCTGTCTTTACCAGAGATTCGAATTCCGATTCCTCAAATAGAGTCAAGAAAAGTTGAACCATAAACAATAGCCTCATCATCTGAGCAGTTTATGTCTCTTCCAAAAGACTTTTCCTCTCTAGGAAATCAATCATGAAGACCACGTGACAATCAGGGCCTTATTACTGTTCACAAGACTGAATAACCAGTAATTTCCCTAGCAAAGTCTCCAGGATCATTTTATCACTCGGCTGATAATTGATTTTGTCTTCAGAACCACTATCACGAGGCTGGTAGTCGATAACCTTTCGTTCTGGTTATATTATTTAACAGGTCTATCACCATGCTGATAGTCGGTAATATTAACCGAACCTTTGAAACTCTTTTTACCATGTCAAGTCTATCACCATGCTGATAGTCGGTAATATAGTTTCATACCTTTCACCTTCGCATTATTAAACAAGTCTATCCCCATGCTGATAGTCGATAATGTCGATAGGTAAGCTTTTCTTGCAAAGCTATCATTCTCCGGTGAAGCATACACTTGCTTTCCCGAAGAGAAAAACGGATTCTCTTTCTAAAACGGATTGAGACATCCTTCCCGATCTCTTTTCCCCAATGGAGTCAGTTCTTGATATCCCCTTGGTAAGATATCCTTGCATCATTCGCAATTTTGGTATCTTAGGTCAGAAATTTGCGTCTTCTGATATTTAAGTCTCATCCACCCTATCAAAACGAAGATTTTCAATCTTCATGTCTCAGGTTGAAGAAACTTAAATAGGGGCATCTGTCATACCCCAATTTTTTACCTAAGATACCATCTCATATCATCTGCATATGCATCATTTGCATCTCTAACAAATTGCATATCTTGTGTTTGCTACTTGTGACTCAGCAGGATTTAAACAAGAAATCACTCATCAGTACAAGTAACAACCAATTAGGGTTTTGTTCTCCCTTCATCTCAAAGGAACTATCTTCATCAACAATCAACATTTGGTCCTCAAAAATCCATTTCAACAAGCTCAAAGGCTCTGAATCGATCAGATTAGGGTTTTGACTGAAGATAGCATACTCCTAATTTTTACTCAGGATTTGACCTAATGACCTGGGACATGACCTCAAGACCCCAAGTACATCATTTTGACCTAATCCATTGGCTCAAGACATCTCCTACACCAGGATTGATCAACAGTGAAATTTCAAATCATCAGATTAGGGTTTTGAACTATCAGGGACTGAAATCAGGGATCACATTTGGGAAACCCTGAAAAGCTCCAGGGGATCACTCAAAGGTTTCAATCATCTTCAAATAATCCCTATGACAATATCCAATGGAAATTACATCTCAGTTCAAGATCCACAGTCATCAATCTCATCAGGTCGACAATTAGGGTTTTTGACCTAATTCACCTGAACCACTGACTTTTTAATCAGAACATGGTGCCACAACTTAAACAATGGCTCAAGGTCCTCTAATAATTCAATGTGATCCACTCATACCATTCATTTGGTGAGGATAGCCTGGTTCATTTAAAATCTCCAAAAACGCGATTCGTCTGAAAAAGTCAACTGTAGAAGATCACCATTGACTTTTGGGGAATTTTGGTCAACCATGACTTTTGAAATTTTTAATCATCAATATATGATATATGAAGTCATTTGATCAAGAAAAATCAAGAAAATCAATCAAGAATCAAAAAGTCAAAAGTTTGACTTTCATACTTAGAAAAATTTCTAAGTGTTTTTCAATGATTTTTTCCAAACTTTGGAAGGGAATAACACAAAATTTCACCTACAAACTGAAAAAAACTTCCAACATGAAAGTTGTAGATTTTGATCCAATAAACAACTTTGTCACATAAAATTATTTTCCAAAAGATCAACCATTTAAGAGATATGGAGCTTCAAAGTTGGTATCTTTTGAATATTTCACTTAAAATCTCACTTTCTTCAAAGTTCATGGATCTTTTTCACCCATTTCCTTAAAGGTCTTGAAGAAACTTTCAACTAGGGTTTTGAAGTGTGTAACATGAGCTTTCTAAAATGTCCAAGAGCATGAAAAAATGTGGAGCATAGCTATGAAAAAATGTCCAAGCCATTGACTTAAGGATCAAGATCCTCGACATATATGGAGATTCAGCCCTCGTGATCAACCAAATCAAAGACAAGTGGGAAACATACCACCCTGGCTTGATTCCTTACAGAGATTATGCAAGACGTTTGTTGACTTTCTTCAACAAAGTTGAATTGCATCATATACCTCGAGATCAGAATCGAATGGCAGACGCCTTGGCTACTCTATCTTCCATGTTCAAAGTCAATCACTGGAATGATATGCCTAAAGTCAGAATTATGTGCCTTGAAAGGCCCGCCTATGTGTTTGCAACCGAAGCGATCATTGATGATAAACCGTGGTTTAACGACATCAAACGCTTCCTTCAAACTCAAGAGTACCCACTTGGGGCATCAAACAAAAATAAGAAAACTCTAAGGAGGCTTTCTGGCAGTTTCTTCCTGAACGGAGATGTGCTATACAAAAGAAACTTCGACATGGTTTTGCTCAGGTGCGTGGATAGACACGAAGCAGACATGTTAATGCATGAAGTGCATGAAGGGTCCTTTGGAACTCATTCAAATGGGCATGCAATGTCCAAAAAGATCTTAAGAGCAGGATACTATTGGTTGACAATGGAATCTGGTTGTTGTAAACACGTGAAGAGATGTCACAAGTGCCAAATCTACGCAGATAAGATCCATGTGCCACCGACTCTACTCAACGTTCTCTCATCTCCATGGCCTTTTTCCATGTGGGGTATCGACATGATTGGGATGATCGAACCAAAAGCTTCAAACGGTCATCGTTTCATCTTAGTGGCAATTGATTACTTCACCAAATGGGTCGAAGCAGCATCTTACGCCAATGTTACAAGATAAGTGGTTGTGAGGTTTATCAAGAATAACATCATTTGCCGATATGGTGTTCCCAGCAAGATCATTACTGACAATGGTTCGAACTTGAACAACAAAATGATGAAAGAATTATGTGAGGAATTCAAGATTGAGCATCATAACTCTTCTCCTTACAGACCAAAAATGAACGGCGCCGTTGAAGCTGCCAACAAGAACATTAAGAAGATCGTCCAGAAACTGGTCGTCACTTACAAAGACTGGCATGAAATGCTGCCATTTGCTTTACATGGGTACCGTACTTCAGTGCGTACTTCAACAGGGGCAACCCCTTTTTCTCTAGTATACGGCATGGAAGCGGTACTCCCCGTAGAGGTTGAAATACCATCAATGAGAGTCCTCATGGAGACTAAGTTATCAGAGGCTGAATGGTGTAAAAGCAGATACGATCAATTGAACTTAATCGAAGAAAAACGTATGACTGCTCTATGCCATGGACAGTTATACCAAGCAAGGATGAAACAAGCCTTCAACAAAAAAGTTCGACCTCGTGAATTTCGAGAAGGTGACCTCATGCTTAAAAAGATATTGTCTTTTCAACCAGATTCTAGGGGCAAATGGTCTCCTAATTACGAAGGCCCGTATGTTGTCAAAATAACATTTTCTGGCGGCGCCATGACTCTTGCAACCATGGATGGTGATGAACTCCCACATCCTGTGAATGCTGATGCAATCAAGAAATACTTTGTCTAAAAAAAATAGCTCGGTAAGTTGAAAATCCGCAAAGGGCGACTTAGGCAAAAATGAGCGTCTCGGTGGACTGAAAACCCGAAAGGGCGGTCCAGGCAAAAATTAGAGACAATAAACAGAAAAAAATTCATCCTGGTAGATTGAAAACCTGAAAGGGCAATCTAGGCAAAAATTAAGGATTTATGACAAAGTAACTGCATCAGTCCATACTTCGTCACCTGAAGAGTCTTTTTCATCAAAGGATCTTCAATCAAATCATCGCCAATCTGAAGCGACAAGCACAGTTGGAACTCAAAGTTGTTAGGGGGAATAGTGGTTATTGCTTTCAATGTAGCCTTTTCTGCATAATTACCATTTCCAACTTTTGTAAATACTCTATGGAATCACGCCTTTAGCTGGTTACCATCCTATTAAATAAATTTGAGCCTTGTGCCCATTTGTTTGCAATTATTGATTTCTTCTAGCTTGCAAAATGACGCTTTAATTGTGTTATTCACTTTTGAAAAAAAAAAGAGAAAAAAGTTTTAAATGAATTTACTTTTCTTTTTCAAAATAAAAGCGAAACTTTCCTTTGAGTGGTGAACAACCGAATGAACATCAACAGCTATCTCCATAGGATGAATCAAAGATTATGATAGGAAAAGCTCTTCTATCCCCAGTGAAGAAGGTCTTTTATCCCCAGTGACGAAGATTTTCTATCTCCAGTGAAGAAGTTCTTCCATCTCAATAAGAAAAGATGCTTATCTTCCTCAGAGAAGTTTAAAGCACGCAACACCATTCATCAACTGTATTATCTGCACCGTGTTGAAGAACATTTGCCAAGTATCTGGTTGTATTGCGACGTCGGTCCGTCTCCAGTATACACTTCTTTGTCCGTCAATTTCGTCAGTATGCATGCTACATTCATGACATTCATCATTCTTACATATTTGCATCATTTATGCATTCTTGCATTTTTCAATGTTTGCTTCGAAATCATTTGTTCAGGATATATTTATCCCAAAAAAGAAAAGAAAGAAGAAAGAAGAAAAAAAAGAAGAAAAAAGAAACAGGTATGGGCATGTCATCTCTCCAGTAGGTTGTCACCCATAAGCAAAAAGAACATTTTCTTTCTCCAGTTCCCCACTGAGATCATTCCTCGTGGAAGAAGGTTGCTTCAGTCTTCTCCTCTCAAAACGAAAGATAAAATCCCGTTGAGTTCATTCCTCATGGGTACAAAGTCTTGTTTGACCGTTTCTTTCCAATTCATTCTTGGTTAGAACCCTGTCTTTACCAGAGATTCGAATTCCGATTCCTCAAATAGAGTCAAGAAAAGTTGAACCATAAACAATAGCCTCATCATCTGAGCAGTTTATGTCTCTTCCAAAAGACTTTTCCTCTCTAGGAAATCAATCATGAAGACCACGTGACAATCAGGGCCTTATTACTGTTCACAAGGCTGAATAACCAGTAATTTCCCTAGCAAAGTCTCCAGGATCATTTTATCACTCGGCTGATAATTGATTTTGTCTTCAGAACCACTATCACGAGGCTGGTAGTCGATAACCTTTCGTTCTGGTTATATTATTTAACAGGTCTATCACCATGCTGATAGTCGGTAATATTAACCGAACCTTTGAAACTCTTTTTACCATGTCAAGTCTATCACCATGCTGATAGTCGGTAATATAGTTTCATACCTTTCACCTTCGCATTATTAAACAAGTCTATCCCCATGCTGATAGTCGATAATGTCGATAGGTAAGCTTTTCTTACAAAGCTATCATTCTCCGGTGAAGCATACACTTGCTTTCCCGAAGAGAAAAACGGATTCTCTTTCTAAAACGGATTGAGACATCCTTCACGATCTCTTTTCCCCAATGGAGTCAGTTCTTGATATCCCCTTGGTAAGATATCCTTGCATCATTCGCAATTTTGGTATCTTAGGTCAGAAATTTGCGTCTTCTGATATTTAAGTCTCATCCACCCTATCAAAACGAAGATTTTCAATCTTCATGTCTCAGGTTGAAGAAACTTAAATAGGGGCATCTGTCATACCCCAATTTTTGACCTAAGATACCATCTCATATCATCTGCATATGCATCATTTGCATCTCTAACAAATTGCATATCTTGTGTTTGCTACTTGTGACTCAGCAGGATTTAAACAAGAAATCACTCATCAGTACAAGTAACAACCAATTAGGGTTTTGTTCTCCCTTCATCTCAAAGGAACTATCTTCATCAACAATCAACATTTGGTCCTCAAAAATCCATTTCAACAAGCTCAAAGGCTCTGAATCGATCAGATTAGGGTTTTGACTGAAGATAGCATACTCCTAATTTTTACTCAGGATTTGACCTAATGACCTGGGACATGACCTCAAGACCCCAAGTACATCATTTTGACCTAATCCATTGGCTCAAGACATCTCCTACACCAGGATTGATCAACAGTGAAATTTCAAATCATCAGATTAGGGTTTTGAACTATCAGGGACTGAAATCAGGGATCACATTTGGGAAACCCTGAAAAGCTCCAGGGGATCACTCAAAGGTTTCAATCATCTTCAAATAATCCCTATGACAATATCCAATGGAAATTACATCTCAATTCAAGATCCACAGTCATCAATCTCATCAGGTCGACAATTAGGGTTTTTGACCTAATTCACCTGAACCACTGACTTTTTAATCAGAACATGGTGCCACAACTTAAACAATGGCTCAAGGTCCTCTAATAATTCAATGTGATCCACTCATACCATTCATTTGGTGAGGATAGCCTGGTTCATTTAAAATCTCCAAAAACGCGATTCGTCTGAAAAAGTCAACTGTAGAAGATCACCATTGACTTTTGGGGAATTTTGGTCAACCATGACTTTTGAAATTTTTAATCATCAATATATGATATATGAAGTCATTTGATCAAGAAAAATCAAGAAAATCAATCAAGAATCAAAAAGTCAAAAGTTTGACTTTCATACTTAGAAAAATTTCTAAGTGTTTTTCAATGATTTTTTCCAAACTTTGGAAGGGAATAACACAAAATTTCACCTACAAACTGAAAAAAACTTCCAACATGAAAGTTGTAGATTTTGATCCAATAAACAACTTTGTCACATAAAATGATTTTCCAAAAGATCAACCATTTAAGAGATATGGAGCTTCAAAGTTGGTATCTTTTGAATATTTCACTTAAAATCTCACTTTCTTCAAAGTTCATGGATCTTTTTCACCCATTTCCTTAAAGGTCTTGAAGAAACTTTCAACTAGGGTTTTGAAGTGTGTAACATGAGCTTTCCAAAATGTCCAAGAGCATGAAAAAATGTGGAGCATAGCTATGAAAAAATGTCCAAGCCATTGACTTAAGGATCAAGATCCTCGACATATATGGAGATTCAGCCCTCGTGATCAACCAAATCAAAGACAAGTGGGAAACATACCACCCTGGCTTGATTCCTTACAGAGATTATGCAAGACGTTTGTTGACTTTCTTCAACAAAGTTGAATTGCATCATATACCTCGAGATCAGAATCGAATGGCAGACGCCTTGGCTACTCTATCTTCCATGTTAAAAGTCAATCACTGGAATGATATGCCTAAAGTCAGAATTATGTGCCTTGAAAGGCCCGCCTATGTGTTTGCAACCGAAGCGGTCATTGATGATAAACCGTGGTTTAACGACATCAAACGCTTCCTTCAAACTCAAGAGTACCCAGTTGGGGCATCAAACAAAAATAAGAAAACTCTAAGGAGGCTTTCTGGCAGTTTCTTCCTGAACGGAGATGTGTTATACAAAAGAAACTTCGACATGGTTTTGCTCAGGTGCGTGGATAGACACGAAGCAGACATGTTAATGCATGAAGTGCATGAAGGGTCCTTTGGAACTCATTCAAATGGGCATGCAATGTCCAAAAAGATCTTAAGAGCAGGATACTATTGGTTGACAATGGAATCTGGTTGTTGTAAACACGTGAAGAGATGTCACAAGTGCCAAATCTACGCAGATAAGATTCATGTGCCACCGACTCTACTCAACGTTCTCTCATCTCCATGGCCTTTTTCCATGTGGGGTATCGACATGATTGGGATGATCGAACCAAAAGCTTCAAACGGTCATCGTTTCATCTTAGTGGCAATTGATTACTTCACCAAATGGGTCGAAGCAGCATCTTACGCCAATGTTACAAGATAAGTGGTTGTGAGGTTTATCAAGAATAACATCATTTGCCGATATGGTGTTCCCAGCAAGATCATTACTGACAATGGTTCGAACTTGAACAACAAAATGATGAAAGAATTATGTGAGGAATTCAAGATTGAGCATCATAACTCTTCTCCTTACAGACCAAAAATGAACGGCGCCGTTGAAGCTGCCAACAAGAACATTAAGAAGATCGTCCAGAAAATGGTCGTCACTTACAAAGACTGGCATGAAATGCTGCCATTTGCTTTACATGGGTACCGTACTTCAGTGCGTACTTCAACAGGGGCAACCCCTTTTTCTCTAGTATACGGCATGGAAGCTGTACTCCCCGTAGAGGTTGAAATACCATCAATGAGAGTCCTCATGGAGACTAAGTTATCAGAGGCTGAATGGTGTAAAAGCAGATGCGATCAATTGAACTTAATCGAAGAAAAACGTATGACTGCTCTATGCCATGGACAGTTATACCAAGCAAGGATGAAACAAGCCTTCAACAAAAAAGTTCGACCTCGTGAATTTCGAGAAGGTGACCTCATGCTTAAAAAGATATTGTCTTTTCAACCAGATTCTAGGGGCAAATGGTCTCCTAATTACGAAGGCCCGTATGTTGTCAAAATAACATTTTCTGGCGGCGCCATGACTCTTGCAACCATGGGTGGTGATGAACTCCCACATCCTGTGAATGCTGATGCAATCAAGAAATACTTTGTCTAAAAAAAAATAGCTCGGTAAGTTGAAAATCCGCAAAGGGCGACTTAGGCAAAAATGAGCGTCTCGGTGGACTGAAAACCCGAAAGGGCGGTCCAGGCAAAAATTAGAGACAATAAATAGAAAAAAATTCATCCTGGTAGATTGAAAACCTGAAAGGGCAATCTAGGCAAAAATTAAGGATTTATGACAAAGTAACTGCATCAGTCCATACTTCGTCACCTGGAGAGTCTTTTTCATCAAAGGATCTTCAATCAAATCATCGCCAATCTGAAGCGACAAGCACAGTTGGAACTCAAAGTTGTTAGGGGGAATAGTGGTTATTGCTTTCAATGTAGCCTTTTCTGCATAATTACCATTTCCAACTTTTGTAAATACTCTATGGAATCACGCCTTTAGCTGGTTACCATCCTATTAAATAAATTTGAGCCTTGTGCCCATTTGTTTGCAATTATTGATTTCTTCTAGCTTGCAAAATGACGCTTTAATTGTGTTATTCACTTTTGAAAAAAAAAAGAGAAAAAAGTTTTAAATGAATTTACTTTTCTTTTTCAAAATAAAAGCGAAACTTTCCTTTGAGTGGTGAACAACCGAAGGAACATCAACAGCTATCTCCATAGGATGAATCAAAGATTATGATAGGAAAAGCTCTTCTATCCCCAGTGAAGAAGGTCTTTTATCCCCAGTGACGAAGATTTTCTATCTCCAGTGAAGAAGTTCTTCCATCTCAATAAGAAAAGATGCTTATCTTCCTCAGAGAAGTTTAAAGCACGCAACACCATTCATCAACTGTATTATCTGCACCGTGTTGAAGAACATTTGCCAAGTATCTGGTTGTATTGCGACGTCGGTCCGTCTCCAGTATACACTTCTTTGTCCGTCAATTTCGTCAGTATGCATGCTACATTCATGACATTCATCATTCTTACATATTTGCATCATTTATGCATTCTTGCATTTTTCAATGTTTGCTTCGAAATCATTTGTTCAGGATATATTTATCCCAAAAAAGAAAAGAAAGAAGAAAGAAGAAAAAAAAGAAGAAAAAAGAAACAGGTATGGGCATGTCATCTCTCCAGTAGGTTGTCACCCATAAGCAAAAAGAACATTTTCTTTCTCCAGTTCCCCACTGAGATCATTCCTCGTGGAAGAAGGTTGCTTCAGTCTTCTCCTCTCAAAACGAAAGATAAAATCCCGTTGAGTTCATTCCTCATGGGTACAAAGTCTTGTTTGACCGTTTCTTTCCAATTCATTCTTGGTTAGAACCCTGTCTTTACCAGAGATTCGAATTCCGATTCCTCAAATAGAGTCAAGAAAAGTTGAACCATAAACAATAGCCTCATCATCTGAGCAGTTTATGTCTCTTCCAAAAGACTTTTCCTCTCTAGGAAATCAATCATGAAGACCACGTGACAATCAGGGCCTTATTACTGTTCACAAGGCTGAATAACCAGTAATTTCCCTAGCAAAGTCTCCAGGATCATTTTATCACTCGGCTGATAATTGATTTTGTCTTCAGAACCACTATCACGAGGCTGGTAGTCGATAACCTTTCGTTCTGGTTATATTATTTAATAGGTCTATCACCATGCTGATAGTCGGTAATATTAACCGAACCTTTGAAACTCTTTTTACCATGTCAAGTCTATCACCATGCTGATAGTCGGTAATATAGCTTCATACCTTTCACCTTCGCATTATTAAACAAGTCTATCCCCATGCTGATAGTCGATAATGTCGATAGGTAAGCTTTTCTTACAAAGCTATCATTCTCCGGTGAAGCATACACTTGCTTTCCCGAAGAGAAAAACGGATTCTCTTTCTAAAACGGATTGAGACATCCTTCCCGATCTCTTTTCCCCAATGGAGTCAGTTCTTGATATCCCCTTGGTAAGATATCCTTGCATCATTCGCAATTTTGGTATCTTAGGTCAGAAATTTGCGTCTTCTGATATTTAAGTCTCATCCACCCTATCAAAACGAAGATTTTCAATCTTCATGTCTCAGGTTGAAGAAACTTAAATAGGGGCATCTGTCATACCCCAATTTTTGACCTAAGATACCATCTCATATCATCTCCATATGCATCATTTGCATCTCTAACAAATTGCATATCTTGTGTTTGCTACTTGTGACTCAGCAGGATTTAAACAAGAAATCACTCATCAGTACAAGTAACAACCAATTAGGGTTTTGTTCTCCCTTCATCTCAAAGGAACTATCTTCATCAACAATCAACATTTGGTCCTCAAAAATCCATTTCAACAAGCTCAAAGGCTCTGAATCGATCAGATTAGGGTTTTGACTGAAGATAGCATACTCCTAATTTTTACTCAGGATTTGACCTAATGACCTGGGACATGACCTCAAGACCCCAAGTACATCATTTTGACCTAATCCATTGGCTCAAGACATCTCCTACACCAGGATTGATCAACAGTGAAATTTCAAATCATCAGATTAGGGTTTTGAACTATCAGGGACTGAAATCAGGGATCACATTTGGGAAACCCTGAAAAGCTCCAGGGGATCACTCAAAGGTTTCAATCATCTTCAAATAATCCCTATGACAATATCCAATGGAAATTACATCTCAATTCAAGATCCACAGTCATCAATCTCATCAGGTCGACAATTAGGGTTTTTGACCTAATTCACCTGAACCACTGACTTCTTAATCAGAACATGGTGCCACAACTTAAACAATGGCTCAAGGTCCTCTAATAATTCAATGTGATCCACTCATACCATTCATTTGGTGAGGATAGCCTGGTTCATTTAAAATCTCCAAAAACGCGATTCGTCTGAAAAAGTCAACTGTAGAAGATCACCATTGACTTTTGGGGAATTTTGGTCAACCATGACTTTTGAAATTTTTAATCATCAATATATGATATATGAAGTCATTTGATCAAGAAAAATCAAGAAAATCAATCAAGAATCAAAAAGTCAAAAGTTTGACTTTCATACTTAGAAAAATTTCTAAGTGTTTTTCAATGATTTTTTCCAAACTTTGGAAGGGAATAACACAAAATTTCACCTACAAACTGAAAAAAACTTCCAACATGAAAGTTGTAGATTTTGATCCAATAAACAACTTTGTCACATAAAATGATTTTCCAAAAGATCAACCATTTAAGAGATATGGAGCTTCAAATTTGGTATCTTTTGAATATTTCACTTAAAATCTCACTTTCTTCAAAGTTCATGGATCTTTTTCACCCATTTCCTTAAAGGTCTTGAAGAAACTTTCAACTAGGGTTTTGAAGTGTGTAACATGAGCTTTCCAAAATGTCCAAGAGCATGAAAAAATGTGGAGCATAGCTATGAAAAAATGTCCAAGCCATTGACTTAAGGATCAAGATCCTCGACATATATGGAGATTCAGCCCTCGTGATCAACCAAATCAAAGACAAGTGGGAAACATACCACCCTGGCTTGATTCCTTACAGAGATTATGCAAGACGTTTGTTGACTTTCTTCAACAAAGTTGAATTGCATCATATACCTCGAGATCAGAATCGAATGGCAGACGCCTTGGCTACTCTATCTTCCATGTTAAAAGTCAATCACTGGAATGATATGCCTAAAGTCAGAATTATGTGCCTTGAAAGGCCCGCCTATGTGTTTGCAACCGAAGCGGTCATTGATGATAAACCGTGGTTTAACGACATCAAACGCTTCCTTCAAACTCAAGAGTACCCACTTGGGGCATCAAACAAAAATAAGAAAACTCTAAGGAGGCTTTCTGGCAGTTTCTTCCTGAACGGAGATGTGCTATACAAAAGAAACTTCGACATGGTTTTGCTCAGGTGCGTGGATAGACACGAAGCAGACATGTTAATGCATGAAGTGCATGAAGGGTCCTTTGGAACTCATTCAAATGGGCATGCAATGTCCAAAAAGATCTTAAGAGCGGGATACTATTGGTTGACAATGGAATCTGATTGTTGTAAACACGTGAAGAGATGTCACAAGTGCCAAATCTACGCAGATAAGATCCATGTGCCACCGACTCTACTCAACGTTCTCTCATCTCCATGGCCTTTTCCATGTGGGGTATCGACATGATTGGGATGATCGAACCAAAAGCTTCAAACGGTCATCGTTTCATCTTAGTGGCAATTGATTACTTCACCAAATGGGTCAAAGCAGTATCTTACGCCAATGTTACAAGATAAGTGGTTGTGAGGTTTATCAAGAATAACATCATTTGCCGATATGGTGTTCCCAGCAAGATCATTACTGACAATGGTTCGAACTTGAACAACAAAATGATGAAAGAATTATGTGAGGAATTCAAGATTGAGCATCATAACTCTTCTCCTTACAGACCAAAAATGAACGGCGCCGTTGAAGCTGCCAACAAGAACATTAAGAAGATCGTCCAGAAAATGGTCGTCACTTACAAAGACTGGCATGAAATGCTGCCATTTGCTTTACATGGGTACCGTACTTCAGTGCGTACTTCAACAGGGGCAACCCCTTTTTCTCTAGTATACGGCATGGAAGCTGTACTCCCCGTAGAGGTTGAAATACCATCAATGAGAGTCCTCATGGAGACTAAGTTATCAGAGGCTGAATGGTGTAAAAGCAGATTCGATCAGTTGAACTTAATCGAAGAAAAACGTATGACTGCTCTATGCCATGGACAGTTATACCAAGCAAGGATGAAACAAGCCTTCAACAAAAAAGTTCGACCTCGTGAATTTCGAGAAGGTGACCTCATGCTTAAAAAGATATTGTCTTTTCAACCAGATTCTAGGGGCAAATGGTCTCCTAATTACGAAGGCCCGTATGTTGTCAAAAGAACATTTTCTGGCGGCGCCATGACTCTTGCAACCATGGATGGTGATGAACTCCCACATCCTGTGAATGCTGATGCAGTCAAGAAATACTTTGTCTAAAAAAAAATAGCTCGGTAAGTTGAAAATCCGCAAAGGGCGACTTAGGCAAAAATGAGCGTCTCGGTGGACTGAAAACCCGAAAGGGCGGTCCAGGCAAAAATTAGAGACAATAAACAGAAAAAAATTCATCCTGGTAGATTGAAAACCTGAAAGGGCAATCTAGGCAAAAATTAAGGATTTATGACAAAGTAACTGCATCAGTCCATACTTCGTCACCTGAAGAGTCTTTTTCATCAAAGGATCTTCAATCAAATCATCGCCAATCTGAAGCGACAAGCACAGTTGGAACTCAAAGTTGTTAGGGGGAATAGTGGTTATTGCTTTCAATGTAGCCTTTTCTGCATAATTACCATTTCCAACTTTTGTAAATACTCTATGGAATCACGCCTTTAGCTGGTTACCATCCTATTAAATAAATTTGAGCCTTGTGCCCATTTGTTTGCAATTATTGATTTCTTCTAGCTTGCAAAATGACGCTTTAATTGTGTTATTCACTTTTGAAAAAAAAAAGAGAAAAAAGTTTTAAATGAATTTACTTTTCTTTTTCAAAATAAAAGCGAAACTTTCCTTTGAGTGGTGAACAACCGAAGGAACATCAACAGCTATCTCCATAGGATGAATCAAAGATTATGATAGGAAAAGCTCTTCTATCCCCAGTGAAGAAGGTCTTTTATCCCCAGTGACGAAGATTTTCTATCTCCAGTGAAGAAGTTCTTCCATCTCAATAAGAAAAGATGCTTATCTTCCTCAGAGAAGTTTAAAGCACGCAACACCATTCATCAACTGTATTATCTGCACCGTGTTGAAGAACATTTGCCAAGTATCTGGTTGTATTGCGACGTCGGTCCGTCTCCAGTATACACTTCTTTGTCCGTCAATTTCGTCAGTATGCATGCTACATTCATGACATTCATCATTCATATGCATATTTGCATCATTTATGCATTCTTGCATTTTTCAATGTTTGCTTCGAAATCATTTGTTCAGGATATATCTATCCCAAAAAAGAAAAGAAAGAAGAAAGAAGAAAAAAAAAGAAGAAGAAAAAAGAAACAGGTATGGGCATGTCATCTCTCCAGTAGGTTGTTACCCATAAGCAAAAAGAACATTTTCTTTCTCCAGTTCCCCACTGAGATCATTCCTCGTGGAAGAAGGTTGCTTTAGTCTTCTCCTCTCAAAACGAAAGAGAAAATCCCGTTGAGTTCATTCCTCATGGGTACAAAGTACAAGGACCCTGTCTTTACCAGGGATTCAAATTCCGATTCCTCAAATAGAGTCAAGAAAAGTTGAACCATAAACAATAGCCTCATCATCTGAGCAGTTTATGTCTCTTCCAAAAGACTTTTCCTCTCTAGGAAATCAATCATGAAGACCACGTGACAATCAGGGCCTTATTACTGTTCACAAGGCTGAATAACCAGTAATTTCCCTAGCAAAGTCTCCAGGATCATTTTATCACTCGGCTGATAATTGATTTTGTCTTCAGAACCGCTATCACGAGGCTGGTAGTCGGTAACCTTTCGTTCTGGTTATATTATTTAACAGGTCTATCACCATGCTGATAGTCAGTAATATTAACCGAACCTTTGAAACTCTTTTTACCATGACAAGTCTATCACCATGCTGATAGTTGGTAATATAGTTTCATACCTTTCACCTTCGCATTATTAAACAAGTCTATCCCCATGGTGATAGTCGATAATGTCGATAGGTAAGCTTTTCTTACAAAGCTATCATTCCCCGGTGAAGCATACACTTGCTTTCCCGATAAAACGGATTCTCTTCCTAAAACGGATTGAGACATCCTTCCCGATTTCTTTTCCCCAATGGAGTCAGTTCTTGATATCCCCTTGGTAGAGATATCCTTGCATCATTCACAATTTTGGTATCTTAGGTCCAAAATTTGCGTCTTCTGATATTTAAGTCTCTTCCACCATATCAAAACGAAGATTTTCAATCTTCATGTCTCAGGTTGAAGAAACTTAAATAGGGGCATCTGTCATACCCCAATTTTGACCTAAGATACCATCTCATATCATCTGCATATGCATCATTTGCATCTCTAACAAATTGCATAGCTTGTGTTTGCTACTTGTGACTCAGCAGGATTTAAACAAGAAATCACTCATCAGTACAAGTAACAACCAATTAGGGTTTTGTTCTCCCTTCATCTCAAAGGAACTATCTTCATCAACAATCAACATTTGGTCCTCAAAAATCCATTTCAACAAGTTCAAAGGCTCTGAATCGATCAGATTAGGGTTTTGACTGAAGATAACATACTCCTAATTTTTACTCAGGATTTGACCTAATGACCTGGGACATGACCTCAAGACCCCAAGTACATCATTTGGACCTAATCCATTGGCTCAGGACATCTCCTACACCAGGATTGATCAAGAGTGAAATTTCAAATCATCAGATTAGGGTTTTGAACTATCAGGGACTGAAATCAGGGATCACATTTGGGAAACCCTAAAAAGCTCTAGGGGATCACTCAAAGGTTTCAATCATCTTCAAATAATCCCTATGACAATATCCAATGGAAATTACATCTCAATTCAAGATCCACAGTCATCAATCTCATCAGGTCGACAATTAGGGTTTTTGACCTAATTCACCTGAACCACTGACTTTTTAATCAGAACATGGTGCCACAACTTAAACAATGGCTCAAGGTCCTCTAATAATTCAATGTGATCCACTCATACCATTCATTTGGTGAGGATAGCCTGGTTCATTTGAAATCTCCAGAAACGCGATTCGTTTGAAAAAGTCAACTGTAGAAGATCACCATTGACTTTTGGGGAATTTTGGTCAACCATGACTTTTGAAGTTTTGAATCATCAATATATGATATATGAAGTCATTTGATCAAGAAAAATCAAGAAAATCAATCAAGAATCAAAAAGTCAAAAGTTTGACTTTCATACTTAGAAAAATTTCTAAGTGTTTTTCAATGATTTTTTCCAAACTTTGGAAGGGAATAACTCAAAATTTCACCTACAAACTGAAAAAAACTTACAACATGAAAGTTGTAGATTTTGATCCAATAAACAACTTTGTCACACAAAATGATTTTCCAAAAGATCAACCATTTAAGAGATATGGAGCTTCAAAGTTGGTATCTTTTGAAAATTTCACTTAAAATCTCACTTTCTTCAAAGTTCATGGATCTTTTTCACCCATTTCCTTAAAGGTCTTGAAGAAACTTTCAACTAGGGTTTTGAAGTGTGTAACATGAGCTTTCCAAAATGTCCAAGAGCATGAACAAATGTGGAGCATAGCTATGGCTTTGAATTATGCATTTAGTGATCATTTTCACTTGAAATTTCAAGTCATTTTGCCAAAGTTTTGAACCATATGGTCTATGATCCAAGTAATGATGCATAGATGCAATAATTGGAAGATATTTTCTGATTTGAGACGGATGGGAAAGAGATAAGAAGCATAGCCAATTTTAACCATGGTTTAGGTTTTAACCATCTTGCATTTAATGTGAAAGATTCCATTTTATCTCCAAATGCCAAATCACCATTCTTTGATCAACTTGCAAAGCTCCGCATTCAGAATCCTTGGCCTATAAATAGAGGTTCAAATCACTCTTCAAATCACACCAAAACCTCATAATCATAGGTTTTCTCTCTTCTTTCTTAAGTTGCAAGTTTCATGAGTTTCAAAGAGGAAGAATTGCAATTTCCATCTCTTGTAATTTTTGAGCAAAGTGTTGCTTCTAACACTTCCTAAACATCATATGGAAGTTGTTTGATTCACTCACATACCCCAAAACACCTCAAATATCAGAATCACTCTTCAACCTCCATATGAACATAAAATGAGCCTTATCATGCCAAAATCCATTCAAGCTCAATTCTGTCCAAACTAACACTTCCAACACCTCATATATGTCACATATGAATTATCCAAACACTCACATATAGCCTAAAACATCAGAATCATCAAGCTCGATCCTTACTCCAAGCAACTGCAGATCGGCTCCCATGGCTTTGCTCAGATGAATTCAGTTCACTCCAAGCATCCAGACATGTTCCATAATCATCATTGAAGCTATCCAGATCATTACAAAGCATCTGTAACACCCCTAGCTCGAAATTCAATCTCCAGTTTGGCCGTTTTTGAAGGTAAGTGCTATGAACTTCAAACTCATACATACACGCATCATAAATAAAATATTGCTTTGCCATCTTGTTTCTGCATATGCATGGATCATTAACCCTCAATCAATTTCTAATTATCTTGCACATACACGATTTCATGATCAATCTCAGAATTAGGGTTCTTCGTGTTCATCAGAAAATCAATGGCCTTAGAGTGAAAATAAATGAAATCAAATGGCACCATTGTATTCCTTGTGAAAAATCGAGCAAGATAGGCTATTCACTTGATCCAAACAACTCAGTTTTAAGAATTTTCAAAATCAAATGGGGATGGTGTTCTTGGTGCCATTTTCTGTTCAGAAATTTCAAATGTTAGTTTTAAATATAATTGAATGAAAGCGTGTATACTACAAGCTGCGCGCGCAGCTCAGTTGGCAAGTGTTTTGGTTGGTGAGAGAGAGGGCGTGAGTTCAAACCCTGGCAGGACCAGACCCTATTTTTTTATCACTTATTTTCTTCACTTTTCTTTACAACTTCATCAATTAATTGAACCAATCAAAATTCATCATTTCTACTTCATTTTTTGCACACTCTTTGTTTAATATATATATTTTATGAACATCCAAAAAAGAAATCACAATTTTTTTTTTATTTAATACATTTTTAAATAGGTTTAAAATGACATGTTTTTAAGTGTTTTTAAATACTTTAAAAATTGTTTTTCATTTGATTTTTTTTCAAAATTAATTACTTGTAAATATTTTGTGATCAAAACCCTAATCATTTAGGTATTAATTAAGTATAATCTTTGCTTTCATCTTAATTAAATTGATTTCTTTCAAAAAATTTCAAACCGTTAAAAAAAACAAGCGATCACCGTTTTAAAACAAATAAACCTTTTCTTTTTGATTTTTCTTTTCAAAAACTCTTGATTAAATCTTTTTGGATTGATCAATTGATTTTCAAAACAACTAGGCCTCTCGAATATTAGAGAGTATAAGTCCCTTTCCTTTTCTTTGTACAGTTTTTCTTTAAACAGAAAACTTCTTTCAAAACAAAACTTTCAAACTGTTTTCAAAAGCGAAACCTCGCGTTTTTTAACAAAACAATCAACCATGTTTTATAAAATAAAATATGGGCCTCCACATAGGTATAAGTCCCATTCCCGTACATGAAATTAGGTGTTTCATTGTACACCTTTTTGTACATATCTCGATCAGTTTGTTTTTTAACTTCGAATAAAAAATAAAAAATGAAGGTTTCCTTTAAATCTTCCCAAAAATACCATGGGCCTCCATGTAGGTATAAGTCCCAAGCCCCTCTTGTAAATATTTGTTTACATAGCCATGAATACACTCAATGGGCCTCTCCCCGAGTATAAGTCCCGAGCCCCCGTGCATACAAACGGATCATCCTTATAGGTATATTTCCTTCATAAACTCCATTGTATACACACACCTTGTCATATATAACTGTTCATACTTGTTCATATTTGTTCATGTACTTGTTCATATTTGTTCGTACTTGTTCATATTTGTGATCGTGTTATATATACTTGTTCAACTTAGTACAACACTAGGTTCCCCATAGCCTCCTATTGGGCTTCCTGCAAAGAATCTCCCCTAGTTTAGGTTAGGACATAGAGTATGGTTTCCCGGTGAAATCGCTCTAAGAGCTCAAACCAACTATACCATGCCTCCTCTTGGGCTTCGTACAAACGACTTGCCCCTCCCATAGCCTCCTCTTGGGCTTACAATGCAAGGACCCTCGATTGTCCCTCCCATAGCCTCCTCTTGGGCTTACAATGCAAGGACCCTCGGATAGCCTCCTATTGGGCTTCGTACAAGGACCCACGGGCTTCTTATAAGCATCCCCAATATCCAAATCAAATACCCTAGGAGATTAGACATTTATCATCTCTATGATAGGAGTATCTTTTCTATATCATCACAAACAATCAATCAATCAAACTTTTTTTTTGCCACAAGGCTTGCTAATCAATCAAACCGTTTTGCCACCAGGCTGGCTGATTAATCAAAGTTTTTGTCACAAGGCTGACTTCATTGAAACTTTTGCCACAAGGCTGGCTGATTAATCAAAACTTTTTGTCACAAGGCTGACTTCATTGAAAGTTTTTGCCACAAGGCTGGCTAAACAAGAAAACATCTTTATCATTCTAAGCGCCATAAGTGGCACAGCCCAGGGCTTATAATGAAAAGATTTCAAACAAAATCAAACAGATGTATGTGATGATATAGATTAGATACATCGAACATTGAGATGACATTTGTCTCTTATCCTTTGCTTCCACTAGCATAAGTGGGAACTACGATTGCTCTGACTTTCTCAACATCCCTTTGAGAATACGTAGGCACAAGGTCGTATCCTTGGCGAGCAAAACTTCTCCCTCAAACCACTCAAACCTTAGCACCCGTAGACCCTGAGCTACAGATGCTCTGATTCCCTCTAGGGGATATGTATGCAGAGGATCGCGATGATCTTTGCGAGCATAATCAAACAAACACCCTAGGTCCCACCTATCTCACAAGAACCTCCTCAATAACATAGAATGAAAAACATAGCAAAGAAACCTATAGAGTACTATAGATACGTTGGGTGCTAATACCTTCCCTTCGTATAACCAACCCTCTTACCCGGAATCTCTCTCCCACTTTTTAGGTTATTGCAACTTTTTTCCTTTTCCTACTTTGGAAACAATAAAAAGTTTGGTCGAAACAAAAGAAAAATCATTTTTTGAGCACTCGAGCCCAAAGAAGGCATCAGGTGTCTCATCCCGAAAAAGATACGATTTTTCCCCACGACATATGTGTGTGTGTGTGTGTGAGAGAGGTCAGGATCAAATGACATCAAAATGTCAAACTTAAAAAATAATTATAACCAAACAACTTTAACTTTATTTTAAAAGCTCTTATTTTTAACTTTAACTTTAAAGTAGACTTAAAAAAATTGGGTCAAACGAACTCTAAGAATTATTACATGTTTTATATTTTATTTTTTAAATTTGTATTTTTTATATATATTTTTATAGTTAAGTATAATGTATGCGAGATTCGTCTTAGTCTCTTGTAATTTTTTTTTGTAATATCAAGATTTCTTCCTTATGCCTCACGTGCGTATTATGTTAGTCCATATTTCAATTTTTGCCAACATGATACTTATTTTTTATCACAAATGGTTTTTTATATAATTTTTAAAATTCACCTAGTTTTCTATTTTTTTGTTTTTTAAATTATTTTTATTAATACTTTAAATTAATAAATGTTTTTAATAATTATAATTAATTTTTAAATTTGTTTATGAATTAATTATTAAAATATTGAATTAGCGTCTAAAGCCCATTTTTCATTCAAAAGCAGTCTAATACTTGAAGATTTGAGAACTTTTGTGTAAAAGATGCTTATAAACACTTTTGTTTGAGTTAAAGTTGGACACGTAACACATTCTACTTTGTTTACCCTTTCAACTAAAATGTCAAAAACATTATACCACTCATTAACAAGAGATGTAAGTGTTTCCTCAAGAGACTCTAAAGCGCGATTAAGATTATTTATCTCTTATTCAAGTTTTAAAATCATTTTTTTAGAGAAATTTTCTTTAAAGTATTATATTAGACATCAGATGTCCTATGACATGTCGAGACATCTGATATGAACAAAACACATAGGCAAAGTATAAACATACATACATAATACTGAAAAGTAAATAACACACAAAAATTGTTGACCCAGTTCGGTGTACAACAACATTTACTGATATAGTAGCAAACAACCTCCAGTTCGCACGCAAACAACCTTCACTTTACTGACTTCTCACTTAATCCCTGTTATTTCTCTATAATTTGAATTGGCATTATGTTTGGTAAAATTAATATAGTAGCAATTAGTTAAATATGATATATATAACTTATAAGAGAAAGCAGGTGGAAGTTCTATTTGACAAAGAAACATGTTGAGTTGATTTGTTTCAACATTTAGACAACATGTCGAAGAAGATGTCCTATGCAAGCCATTCGACATCGCGCCTGAATCTAAACTGTTGATTGAATCTGACTCAACAATTAACAACAATGTAGAATATTACTAACCAATGTTATGCAATCATATGTGACGCGTGAAAGATCTGGAAGAATCAAATCAGAATATGTTTGATTAAAGACTTTCTAATTTTGGAGATTTATTAGGAAGATTTGATTGAAGACCTATTTTGTAGGAGAATCTTTTGGAGATTTGTTACAACATATTTGCTGTAATTAGAAGCCCAGTTCCAGTTGGGTAATAGGTTATAAATAGAAGCATTGTAACCTAGAAAGCCAAGTCAGCCACCATGTAAATCATAAGGGCTATGTTGATCGATGAATGATCGGTCACCAATTTTACTTATACTCCATCAATTATCTGGTAAAAATCGGTTATTTCGGTAACACTATGGATTGTTTGTCCTTTGTCTTGAGTTAGTTCTTTCATATTTTTCAATTATATGTTATTGTTAATTTTTAGTAGAATGGTTGCTTTTGATCGCTTGTTTTGGTAGTTATTAGTGATTTCAGGTGCTAGGAAGAATCGCTGAGAAAATGGCACGAGAACAGAAGGAAACAAAGCTAAAAATGCAAGGAAAGAAGCTTACACGGGCGCCAGTGTCGTGGGACATGGCCGCGTCAACTGATACATGGAAAATAGGCGCTTTTGGGAGAAGGCAGAAGCTGACACAGGCGCCAGTGTCGTGGGACAGGGCCGTGTCAGCTGGTGCGGCCAGAATTTGTTTTTTTTCACTATTCCAAGTCTCATTAAGGGCGTTCTAGACTTTTTACATGAGAGGAATGTAACCTAACACTACTTAGACCTATTTTGGGAGTTTTTGGATTATCTTTGATCATTGGAAAAAGAAAATTATAGAGAAAGGAGAGTTAACAAGGGTTTTGGAGAAGGATCTTCAAGAACAATAGTAATTGGAGATCGCATCAATCCATAATTTCTTGTAATGTTTACAATTACCTTTGTTATTTTCTTGAATACTACGAGTAGCTAAACATCTTCATGTTAGGGGGATGTCCCTGAATCGCTTTATGTAATGAATTGAGTACCGTTGCTTTACGAATTTGAAGTTTCTATGAATTAAGTTTATTTTCAAAGTGTCTCATGCTTCATTCTATTGGAAAATATTATGTTGATTTGCGGTTAAGGTTAGGTCGGAAAAAACACCTTAACGCTTTTTGAATAATAACACTACCGGTAAACCACTTAGGAATAAGGATTTGACGGTAGTGATCATATATTCTAGGTTATTTTCACAAGGTTCTTGGTGCAAAAAATTCAGTTGTTAAGGAATTAAAACTGAATTTTAGTACCAAATAGATTTTCCGCAAAGGAATTAGGGAAAATTAATATTGAGAATTGATACTAAATCATATTAACGACTCTTTCGTAAGATAGCGGTTACATGAATTACAAGGCGGTTCATACATCTACCTTAGCATATCTTCTCATATTTGTACCAAGTCAACTTTTACTTATTGCTTCTTTTAAATATTGTCATTTTAAATTAATCAAACCAACCAAAACCACACCTGATGATCTTTTGTTCACTTGAATTATAATTCTCACTTATATTGCCACAGCAGTACTCGAGATAGATACTTGGATAATCTCCATTATAATAACTACATCGGTAGAAAGTAGTACACTTGCTATTTTTGCGATCAAGTTTTTGGCGCCGTTGCCGGGGACTGCCAAAATATAAGTTTAATAATAATTCAATTGGATTTTTGTTGCTCTACAACTAAAATTTTATTTTTCTGTTACTCTGTTTGCTCATTACTAATAATTGTCTAATCTTTGTTTGTGAGGTAAGGCCTCAGCAGAATTTCTTTTTGACACAGAGCCAGAACGATCGTTGCGAGCTAGACTTCGAAAAGCGAAGCAAGAAAGACTGGAAGCGATATAAGAAAATCTGACAGCTTCGGAATTTGAAAACGAGGATACTTTTTCTATTCATTTTGAGAATTCAGATTCGGAGGCTGAATCTATGGCAGCTCCCGTAGAAAGACTTTTAGGTGATTATGGCGGAGCAAATGCACCAGCTGGCCGGATGACGATAGTCAATCAACCGGTCGATGTTGCCCACTTTCAGTTGCACCCGGAAACAATACGACAACTTGAAAAGAAACCTTTTTCTGGAAGAATCAACGAAGACGCAAACAAGCATTTGCAAAGGTTTCTTACTATGACAACATTGCTGAATATAGAAGGGCATTCGGAAGAGGCGAGGAAACTAGTGATGTTTCCGTTCACTTTGTCAGATGATGCTGAAGAGTGGTTTTACTCTTTACCTGCTAGAAGTATCACAACTTGGCAACAAATGGAGACAACATTTTTAAATGAGTATTTCCTTGCTTCTGTGTATATCTGCAAAAGATATGACATAGTAAATTTTAAACAGAAGGAAGGAGATTCACTCGGAGATGCGTATAAAAGGTTCAAGCGGTTGTTGGTTGCATGTCCCACTCATAACATGGATGTGAGTGAACAAATGCAGAATTTTGTGAATGGTCTTAAGCTGAAGACGAAAAAACTTATTGACATGACTGCCGGTGGCTCAACAAATTTTAAAACAGTCACAGAGATAAAGAAAATCATTGATGTTATTGCTGCAAATGAACATTTAGAGTTGTATGACCGCAGTGTCAATCAACCTGAAGGATTACTTGATTTGAAGTTGTCAAATCAAGTTGTAAAGATGGAAGATCAAATTGTTGCTGAAGTTGAACAAAGACTGAAACAAATGGCTCTTGAGAAGCAAACTGTAGCACAGGTTCAACCAGCTCAGCCGATTCAAGCGGTAAACTGTGAGATATGTGGAGGACCTCATTTTGCCATGCATTGTGTGGCAACAGCTCAACAGGTGGAGAGAATCAACTTTTTGAAGCAGAACAATCCTTACTCCAACACTTACAATTCGGGATGGAAAAATCATCCGAATTTCTCCTGGAAAGATCAACAAGGGAATGTTCTTAAACAAGGGGTTGTGCCATATCAAAGTCTACCACAACAACAACAATATCGGCCACCGCAACAAACATATCAGCAACCGCAACAACAATTTTAGCAACAAGAACCAAGAAAAGCAGACTGGGAGATCGCCATTGAAAAGATGGCCGCTCAAAGCTCCCAATTTCAAGAAGAAACAAGGAGTAATTTTCGGAACACGGGTGCATCAATTAAGAATCTTGAAATTCAGATGAGTCAAATAGCACAGCAATTGGCAAATCCTCAACAGTCTGGTGCTCTACCTAGTGCCACGGTTACAAATCCCAAAAATCATAATAATGTAAGCGCGATAAGCACTAGAAGTGGTAAAGCTAAAGAAGTTGTGGAGGAAAGTGCTGAAGAAGAAGAGCCGTTGCTTGATGTTGATTTGGAAATAAAGGAAAATGAGGTAGAAGCTGAGGATGTGGTTATATCAGAACCAGTGACGAAAGGGAAGATTATTGAGCCAAAATCGGCCGTTAAACTTCCTTTTCCCACTAGAAATAAAAAGAAGGGGCGGCATGAGAAGAATTTTGAAAAATTCTTGGAGATGTTCAAGAAACTTGAATTAAATATTCCATTCCTAGAGACATTGGAGCAAATGCCTACATATACCAAGTTCATGAAGGGTGTCATTTCCAAAAAAAGGACCATCGATCGTGACCCGATTATTCTAACTAAAACTTGTAGTGCTATTTTGCAGAGTATGAAGATTCCGGTGAAAAAGAAGGATTAAGGTTCTGTGACTATTCCTTGCACCATTGGGGATAGATCTTTCAAGAAAGCCCTTATTGATTTGGGAGCAAGTGTGAATCTTATGCCGATGTCCATTTATAAGAGATTGGGGATAGGTAAAGTGCAAGATACAAGAATGACACTCCAATTTGCTGACCATTCTGTGAAGAGACCGTACAGGATAGTAGAAGATGTGCTCGTTAAAATTGACAAGTTTGTGTTCCCGGTGGACTTTGTTATTTTAGAGATGCCGAAAGATGAAGAGATTCTAATTATTTTGGGGAGGCCATTTTTAGAGACCGGGAGATGTTTGATAGACATAGAAGAAGGCACAATGACTCTGAAGGTTTATGATGAAGAGTTAAAAATTGATGGGCGAAACACCATGAAATACAAGGATGATGTTGCCGCTAGTCAACACATTGAAGTGATCGATCAAATATGTGTGAATGAAAATTCCTTTAAAACACAACAATTACCTTTGGAAAGAGTGTTGAGTTTATCAATTTTTGATGAAGAGGAAGCGGTTGATGAAAAAGAGGTGGAAGTGGTAGCCATGATGGAAGCAATACCAACCTTTAAAAGTTCTCGACAAAACCGATGGCAAGATCTTAGGCAACCTTTGGTGGGGGAAAAGAAAGATGAACAAAAAAAGGGGGCTGAATTGAAACAACTATCGGAGAACCTAAAATATGTTTTCCTAGACACTGAAAGTAGGTTCCTGGCTATCATAAGTTCCCGCCTTGAAAGTCTTCAAGAGAATAAGCTCGTGGAAGTGTTGAAGAAGCATAAAAGTGCTATGGGATGGTCTATCGAAGATTTGAAAGGGATTAGTCCTACGGTTTGCATGCATAAAATTCTCATGGAAGATGATCACAAACCAGTAGTCTAACCCCAAAGGCGGCTAAATCCCGCGATGAAGGAAGTAGTTAGGAAGGAAGTGGTGAAGCTGTTAGATGCGGGGATGATATATCCTATATCTGATAGTGCGTGGGTGAGCCCTATGCACGTGGTGCCAAAGCAGGGAGGAACTAAGTTATAAAGAATGAAAAATGAGTTGATCCCTACACGGACGGTAACAGGGTGGAGAGTTTGCATCGATTACATAAGATTGAATTTAGCTACAAGAAAGGATCACCTCCCGCTACCTTTCATTGACCAGATGTTGGAAAGGTTAGCAGGGCATGATTACTATTGTTTCCTCGTTGGTTACTCGGGGTATAATCAGATTGATGTTGCACCAGAGGATCAAGAGAAGACCTCATTTACATGCCCGTTTGGTATTTTTGCCTACCGAAGGATGCCTTTCGAATTATGTAATGCTCGTGCCACATTCCAAAGTTGCATGCAAGCTATCTTCGATGATATGCTTGAAAAGCATATGGAGGTTTTCATGGACAACTTCTCAGTTTTTGGTAAGTTTTTTGATAATTGTTTGACTAACCTTGCTCTTGTTTTAGAAAGATGCCAACAGACCAATTTGATCCTCAATTGGGAGAAGTTTCACTTCATGGTGCGTGAAGGCATAGTTTTGGGTCACAAAATTTCCCACAAAGGAATAGAGGTAGACCAAGCTAAGATCGAAGTTATATCAAAGCTGCCACCACCAAGAATGAAAAAGGTATCCGAAGTTTCTTAGGACATGCGGGATTTTACCGTAGGTTCATAAGAGACTTCTCTAAAATAGCAAAATCTTTAACTACTCTTTTGGTTAAGGATAAGTGTCATACCCCAATTTTTGACCCTAAGATCACACATCATTTGCATACCAATCATCAATCAAGAAGTTTTAACTTAGAACTCTACTTGTGGTGTTATGCTCAATTCATCTGCAAGGGAATCATCAAGCACCCATGTTTAGTCTTGTATATATTGCTTTACTAACCAAAATACCAAAAATATTGCCTTGTTCTTTTGTGTGTTTGTGTTTTGTAGGTACCAAGTCAAAATACCCATCAAAAGGAGCATCTTTCAACAATTTCACTGTGCAAATCGATTTGCATAAGGTGTAAATCGATTTACACAACTGTTTCTGCACCAGATTTGCTTCTGCCATCAGTGCAAATCGATTTGCATCAGACAGCAATCGATTTGCATAACTGTTTTTGCCCCAGATTTTGCCTTTTTCAGCTATGTAAATAGATTTGCATAAGGTGCAAATCGATTGCACCAGTGCGAATTTGGAAAAATGAAGGCAAATTTCAGCTTTTTGAAGTGTTGACATCATTTGCAAGCATGGGAAGCATGACTTAGCTCTTGTATTTGATTACCTACATCATTTAATCATGAACCCTCATGTGATTGCATCAAGACCATTGGATCTCATTTTTGGCTCCAAATCCTTTTCCCAAGCCTAATTCTATTTTCCAATCCTAACTCCAAGCCACAAAATTTCCCAAGCCTAAGTGCTATAAATTAAGGCATTCCCCTCCTCATTTTTCAAGCTTTGATAGCCAAGAAAACTCTTGCTCTTTCTCTCCTCACCTCTTCCAAACCCCTCACTCAAAGCTCTTTTTCTTCCACACAAATTAGTGAGTCACATCTTGAACCTCACTAATTTAGAGCTAAACCTCAACATAAACACTACTTTTTCTTCATCAATTGTGAGAGATCAAGGCTTGTGGTTGTGTGTTCTTGAAAAAGATTCAAAGTTTGTGAAATATTTGGTAAAATTCTAGATCCATTCCATAATTCAAGATGTGATCCATTGTTGTTTATACTTGATGCACCTTTGGTGCTACATTGATGAGTTTTGCTTGCTTACTTGATACATTTTCGTGCACAAATTGATCCAAGATCACAAGGTGTTTGGTTTTATGTTTAAACAAGTTTTCTTCTCTTGATTTGCTGTTTTTTTGAAAACTGTGTTGTGCAAATCGATTTACATTTGGTGCAAATCGATTTACACAACTGAAAAACTGCGCAGATTTGAAAACAGAGTTATGCAAATCGATTTACACTCTGTGCAAATCGATTTACATCTGGGTAGAATGCTTGTTTTTGTGGTTTTTGACTTGTTTTTGGTTCTAACTCATCTTCTACTCCTTTCTTTTGATATTTTCTTTGAATCACAAGTTAGAGGCCTAATTTCTCTCTAATTTCAATGGACTTAGGGCGTCGATAGGATGAGAATCCGAATCCGCAATATTAAGTGATTGAAATTATGGATGAAAGGAGCTTTTAATGTGGTTCCATCTTTTACTTCGCTTTATTTTGATCGATGAAAGTCTTAATACCTTGAGAATTCTTATGGATTCTTGGTAAAGACTAGATCACTCACCATTTTTCTTTTCGTGTGGTATTGCTTTCGGAAAGCGATCTACATATCGTTCTTCTCGCATGCATTAGCACATAAAGTTTTGACCGGCCTCGTTGTAGGGTGATTTCTACATAAATCACTTGGCGATCTGCTTAACATAGCGCAATATTTCGTGTCCCGAATAAAAAAGATCAAATATGGAAGAGAATTGTATGCGGTTGATTTATGACTTATGGAGGTTTATCGTGTAGTCGCTATGATTTTATCAAGCTTCTGATAAATGTCCATTGAATTTAAATCCGAGAACATCCTTCACTCACCATCGATCTTCATTACTAACTTTGATAACATACTTGACAAGTTTCAAGATGGTTATCTTTAACATCTAACAATTGACTTTAATTTCCGCACTTTATTATATTGCTCTTTATATTTCTCGCTTTATCGCTTTATTTTATCATTTCATCATATTTACATTCCGCTATTTTCTCTTTGTCCATTTGGACGCTATGTTTATGCTTCCGCTATTTTTCTTTTGTCCACTTGGACCATACTTTACTTTTATGCTAAAACACTAATAAATAACAAAAATCTAAAAAACACCTAAGGCTCTCTTTTGGACTATTGGTTACTATCCCTAGCATTTTGGAGATTCGGACTTATGGACTTAGTACCTCTGGACCCTCATGATATTGTTACTCTGCTGTTATTCTGTCTGTCTGGCATTGGATTGTTGTTTGTTTGTATGTGCAGGTATTTCCTTGAAAGCCCTTGATGGTTAATTCCAAGGCATCGATATAAGGATTTTACCCGAAAACAGCCATTACTCTGCCCGATTTTCGTCAGAATTTTTAATGTGCTTAATGCAAAGTAGTGCTAAGATAATAAGTTCATCTGGATCCCCAAGTGGTAATATGTGTTGGTATTGATAAGTCCAAAGGATGGGAAATCTACCTTGACTCATAATGTCAAGTGTTGGCTTCTTATTTCGGTTAGACCGTTTCTTTCCTTAGCTTTTATTTTACGCAATAGGATAGCCTCTTCATCTCCTCCCATTCTTAAATTTTCAAAATCTTCTCCCTTTTTCAAAAACCTTCTTATGTTTGCAATCATTTTCAAAACGTTTTCTTTAAAATATCTTTTGCCCTTAGTGGCCTTTTCCTCTTTTTCTTCAAAAGTTTAGACACTGTTAATTGTCGAAACGAGTGGTTATACCCCACGATTTTGAAATTGATTGATATAATGAGATCTTTTCCGCGTGAGAGAGCTAGTGGCATACTCGTCGATTTTATCCGAGTTGGATCCCTTCTTTCATTAGCGATGCAAAGAACTCGTTTGTTCTCATGCTCAAGATCAATGGCTGAGTATTTCTCTCCGACGACGATAAAGTGTTTATTCGTTTTTTAAAACGTTTTCCCTTTAAGCGGAACTACATTAGCTCTGACTTCTCCATTACACCGAGGAGGTATGTAGGCACAAGGCTTAACGTCTTGCCGAGCTTATTTTAAAAATAAAACAAACCGTTTTTAGCACACACGACACAGATTTTCAAAAAGGTTCCTGTGGAGTACCACATATATGAGGGGTGCTTAAAACCTTCCCCTTGTATAAACAACACTCGTACCTAAGATCCCTTCTTTCTTGTTTTTAAAAAAACAAAACTTTGGGTTTTACGTTCTTTTCCCTTTTCCTTTGAAAAAATAAAGCGCGGTGGCGATTTCAAACGAAATATTGATTCGAGTCAATCCTATGGCTTCGATATCAGATTTTCCCCGCTACAATAAGGTTTTTAATTTTGATAATGAGTGTGCCGTAGTATTTGAAACTATCAAGAAAAAATTAATTTTGGCACCAATTGTTGTGGCCCTGGATTGGTCTCTACCTTTTGAGATCACGTGTGATGCAAGTGATATTGCAGTAGGGGCAGTCCTAGGACAGCAGAGAGAAAAATTGTTGCATGTTATTTATTACGCTAGTCACGTGTTGAACCCTGCATAGATGAACTATGCAACCACCGAAAAAGAGTTGCTAGTTGTTGTTTATGCCTTTGATAAATTCAGGCAATATCTGTTGGGTTCTAGAGTCATTGTTTATACTGACCATGCTGCTTTGAAGTATCTCTTTGCCAAACAGGACTCTAAGCCGAGACTTCTCAGGTGGATTTTACTCCTTCAGGAGTTTGATATGGAAATTCGTGACAAGAAGGGATGTGAAAACACTATGGCAAATCACCTTTCTCGAATGTCACCGATTGAGGAAACAGAAGATAAATGGCCAATAAAGGACGAGTTCGCAGATGAACACATCCTCGCTGTTATTGGTGTACCTTGGTTCGCTGACTATGCGAACTATCTGGTAGGTGGTGTGATTCCTCGGATTTTGATTCTAACCAGAAGAAAAATTTTGTTCATGATTGCAGGTTTTACTTGTGGGATGATGAGTTTTTGTACAAAAGAGGAATGGATGGCTTGATTAGAAGATGTGTACCTGAAGAAGAACAGGAATATGTGTTGAAAGCATGTCATGCTTCAGATTACGGAGGACATTTTAGTGGTGACAGAACCGCGGCTAAAGTCCTTCAATTAGGGTTATATTGACCATCAGTGTTCAAGGATGCCCAGGTGATGGTGAGAGCATGTGATAAAAGTCAAATAACTGAGAATATATCCAAGAGGAACCAAATGCCTCAGAATTCTATGTTAGAAGTTGAGCTATTTGATGTGTGGGGGATCGATTTCATGGGACCGTTCCCTCCATCATTCGGGAAGAATTATATTCTAGTAGTAGTAGATTACGTATCTAAATGGGTTGAAGTTGTGGCTTTACTTACAAACGATGCCAAAGTAGTGGTAAGATTTTTGAAAGACAACTAGTCAGAGACCCGTGCTGTCGCCCGGGTGCATTATTTATGGTGTAGTATTTTATAAATATTACGAAAAATGTGAAGTAAAGATATTTGATCAAATTGCATGTATAAAATGAAAATTACCCATTTAAAAAACTCATTTTACTAATAAGATATTAGTAGTATGAAATTAACCATTTAAAAAAAAGTTTTACTAAAAAGATTCGTCAACACGGGTAATTCATTCATATCTTAGATCATTTGATAAGGTTTGGTCACTTCAAAAAAACTAAGTATTATGGTGTTAATGACCCGTGAAATTAAAAGTTTAACTAAATTTGAATGAGTGTCATTTTACATTTATAGTGACTTCTATTAAGAAAAAAACAGACTCGCGCAAAATAAACCCAATTGTATTTTTCTTCAAAACCAATTTTCATATATTTTCTCCTCTTAATCACAAATACAAATATTATCTTAATCACAAAAACTTTCATAAAATGTATTTGGTTAATATTCACTGCATTTCTAAGATTATTTGTAAAAGTTAAATACACAAGTTGCTATTTAATTTTTAATATCCACTCATTACTTTTAGGATAAAAGTATACCAAAATGAAAGTTTTTTATTCCCGATAATACTTCATATTTGAAAATTAGTTTTCAAACCATGAAACAAACATAAGAATTAAATAATACCACTATATTCCTAGAAACAAATTTTCGGATTTCCGAACAAAGAAAATAATATACCAGAATCGTGACATTAGCTTAAAAAGAAAATTGGTTTCAATAATTTGTGGAGCAAGGAAAATCCGAGGCTGCATTATTGATCTACACCGTGAATTGGTGAGGATAATCAAAAGTATTTAAGAAAAAAACCAACAAAATGTTTAAAATTTTTCATTTCTCAGAAGTCAGAAGGGTATCAATCAAACACACATGCTTTCAAAGAAAAATCACAAACAACTCAGCCAATTCAAATCATGTAACTAAAGTGCTCCCAGTACAAAGCATGAAGATCAATTTCAAGCAACTATGACTCTTGGAACACGTTAACTTTCCATCTCACAGTATTGCTTAAATTGGGCAACAATCGCATTTTCCTTGTGCGCAAGACAGATGACTTCATCAAAAGTAAAAATCAGCTCAAAGGCATGTATGCAGATACCCTCTTCGTCAAGGGAATAAGAATATTTAGTAACTTGAAAATATTAAGCAATGAACTGCATATAAGAAAGCATTTTGACAAAAGTTTAATCCATGGGCACTAAAACTTATTCAAAAAGGAGAAATACCTCTCACAAAAAATAATTTCATCAATCCTAACCTTCCTATAGAAATCAATGTACTTTAGCCTATAAAACTCAATGTACTAAATGCCATGTATAATGAAGATGTAGAGCTTTTGCATCTCATAAGTGTCATTAAAACCACTTGAAGACAGGGAATAAATTTCCAAATCAGGCTAGCAAGTCATACCAAGTTAATGGTAAAACCAATAATGCTCCTAATAAGATGAAAAGACCAACCAATTGAAAATAAATGGATTTATTGAACTGCTGGTTTAAATTGCACAACTGAATGAAATTTATTGAAAACAATGCAAAGTGCATCATACTCCACATTCTTCAAAATGTCATTAGCCAAGACAAACACTTGAAAATACAACAATTAAAATGATTATTAATGATTTAAATCCATTAAAAATGAAGTTCATGATTCAATGTAGATTACAAAAAAAGTGGGCTCTCGGAAAAAAATTGAAAAACAAAACTCAGTAGGTGGACTAAACTATATTCAGCTTAGTGTCTCAAATAGACACAAAGTCTAAGATTTGAATCAATCTATTCCTTGTCACAGAGTGAACATTCAATGTAATGTAATTAATATATGGACACTAAAGGGAACAATAAACATAATGCTATCAATTAAAAAAATTCAAATAAGGAACTAAAGAATGATCAACAATAAAAACACATTATGTTTTAGTTCAGAGTATCACAATTTATATGATTTTTTATTATAAACTCTACATAAGTTTTTATTAAGAGAATGAAATGTAGATTTAATTAAACTTTAGAATTAGTATAGGCGTTAGTAGGGCTGTTTTCGGTCCGGTTTGGTCCGGGTATTTGCTATCCCGAGAGCCGGACCGAAATAGTATCGGGTAAATCCGGACCGGACCGAAACAGTGATGGACCAATTTTTTGGACCGAAACCGGACCGTTACTTCGGATATCCGACAAAAGTATCCAATAAATATCCAATATAGTATCCATTTTTGGTATCGGATAAAAAAATTACCCATTCCTGGACCGAATAACATTTGGTCGGTCCAATGGACCGGTTCTCGGATCCTATGGACCAAATACAGCCCTAGGCGTTAGTATACTATTATCCAAACACTTACCTTCTAGTATCCATAATTAGAACACATCATAATTCAAAAGACATTTTCAAACCATTCTGCTCCCATGTTGATAGCTCTTTCATTTTGCCTTTGTATCTATCATGTCAAAGCTTACAGAACTTGAAGCCCTACATCCCTAATTTCCAAATTGCGTCGATAAGAAATCTGTTTTAGACACAGCTTCTAAAAAGATTTCCTGCTTCTTCACTCACTTCTGGATCATGCCTCATGTAATCTATATAATTCAATAATTAAACATCATTTAAATTTTCTATAAATTAAATGGTAGTAGTTTTCAACTCAAAAATTCTAATTTTAAAACCTATGTAGTTTTAAAAGCATATGCTGATAGCCAGTGTTTTGTACACACTAAGAGGTTCCAGACAAAAAAGTACCCACACTGAAATATTCAGCAAAATAGAAATATCAAAAACCTCGCCTGAGATTCGTCGGAACCGCGCCTGAAATCTTGCCGGAATTCATCTGCCACCGCCGGAAAATTCAACCACCGCATCGGAATCACTAAAACCGCAACCTTTTCTTCATAAAAGGTTGTTAAACATCCAAAGAAACCATTTCCTCCCTTTGCTTTGCCATTTTCGAAATATTTTGATGTTGTTTAGTACTTTTTCTTTCAAGACTTTGAATGTAGATCTAGTAATGTTTATTAACCTTTTGAAAAAACCAACCTCGAATATGGACATAGAAGGAGAAACTGAGCGGAACTGTGTAACAAAATCATGGAATATAAGCTAGGTTGATTTCAAACTCAGTCACTTTTTTCCTAAACAATTTTAGGGTTTGAGGGGAGAAAAGAGAGGAGGGAAGGAGCCAAAGAGAGACAATAGAAAGGATTTATTTGGAATAGAGAAATGATTTCAATTGCCATGTGTCAAATAACTATTGGAAAATAGAAAAGTTGTAGTGTTAATTTGTTAATTACTAAAATATCCTTTTCTTAGTGTATTTTTTCTTTGAGTAAAGGGCACTATTGGTAGTTTGGCCAATTGATTAGTAATAGATAGATAGTAGACATCTTTGCCAAGTATGGAGTACCAAAAGCGCTCATAAGTGATGAAGGAACACATTTCCTGAATCAAATCATGGAGAGGTTACTCCAGAAGTACAACGCGAAACATAAGGTCGCCACACCGTATCATCCTCAAACAAGTGGTCAGGTGGAAGTGTCGAACAGAAAACTTAAACAAATACTTGAAAAGACAGTGAGTGCCTCTCAAAAAGATTGGACAACTAAGCTTGATGATGCACTGTGGGCTTATCGAACGGCTTTTAAAACACCAATCGGTATGTCACCCCATCAACTTGTCTTTGGTAAGACATGTCATCTGCCTTTGGAGTTAGAGCACAAGGCATTATGGGCGTCGAAGTTTCTTAATATGGATCTATCTCAAGCTGGAAGTTCGAAACTTCTTCAACTCCATAAGCTGGAAGAGTTTCGAAACCAAGCTTACGAGAATACTAAAATTTATAAAGAGCAAACAAAGAAATGGCATGATAGAAAGATCCAAAGGAAGGAATTCTGGGAAGGTCAATAGGTTCTATTGTACAATTCCAGGCTGAAACTCTTCCCTGGAAAACTGAAGTCGAAATGGTCAGGACCGTTTACGGTTAATAAAGTATTTCCTCATGGAGCTATAGAGCTTAATATTCAAGAGAACGGGGACACTTTCAAGGTGAATGGACACAAACTTAAGCCATATTACCAGGGCTAACATTGCGGACTTATAGAAGTTGTTCGTCTCGGAGGTTGAGATGGACGATCGTCGAGCCATGCGACGTTAAACGAAGCGCTTTGTGGAAGGTAACCCACGCGTTTAAGTCTAACGAAATTTTTGTTTTTGTAGGTTACATGAAAGTGGGTAGGTTCATCTTCTACGATACCCCAGGAAGAAGAGAATGTACACGTAAAAAAAACAAAAGGGGACGGACACGGGGGGGCGTGTCATTTGACACGCCTGTGTCGTTGCAGCTAAAAAAACATCATCCCACACATTGTTGGCAGAGCCGGACACGGCCGGCAGTGTCACGGGACACGCCCGTGTCCGGCAATCCGGCCTCCCTTATTTTTTCTACTTTCTCGTTTTCCAAATTTTTTTCTTTTTTGTTTTTTTATTTATTTATTTTTTAAATTCTGATTTTGTGCTGGTGGACCCCACCACTTAAGCTATTTTCTATTTTCCTTTTCTTTTTTTTCCCAATTCCTTTCTTTTCTTTCCACCTTCTTCTTCCTCTTTCTCTCTCAAAATTCTCTCAAACTCCATAACCACTATCACATAAAGCTTGTAACTTTACCCACCAAACCACATCCATTGCAAAACCTCCTTCACAAAGTCGCTCCAAATTTTGTCCTCTACCTTCCTACGGTAACTTTTTCTATTAACTTTTCGTTTGAATTTCTTGTTTTTTTTAGGTACCAACAATGGCTCCCAAAAGAAGTACAAGAGGAAAGCAACCTATAGGGGAGTCATCGCGGTCTTGTGCAAGGGCCAACCCCGTGCCCCCACCACCTACCAACGCCCATGGAATAGTTTTCACAAATCTGGCACACGAGGTTCGTTATTCTTGTCATATTCGGCGTAAATTGACGCCATTAAGGTATATGTGCTCTACAACTTTGTTTGCTTTAGGACTTTTTGATGAAATCAATCGAATGTTTCATGTGTTGGGTATTTTAGAGTTTATGCATTGTGAAGCGCCAACATACGAGCGTATAACACTTGAATTTTTAAGTTCTGTAGATTTTAAGTTGCAGCATGTTTGGGTAGATGCCAATCAGTGCCACTCAAGTACACTAACATTTAAGCTATACAATACGAACCACCAATTGACGATGGAGGAATTGGGAGCCGTACTGCACCTCCCCATTTATGGACCAGGAGCGGACCCAGCATCCTTCAACCTCTCGGAATTTTGGAATGCCATTACTAGGGAGGGTAGATATGTGGCAAAGGGTGGGAAAGCATCTCAGATCCAAAATCCATGTTTCAGGTATGCTCAAAAATGTCTCATTTTTTCCTTAATTGGCAGGGGCGATATTACGGGGGTGGCATCACGAGCTGAGCTATATCTATTAGATTCCATGGCACATGCATATCCTGTTAATGTGGCCGTGTTTGCAGCATACCATTTGGGTAAGGTGGGTCGCGCCTCTACTGGTGGTATTTCGGTAGGAGGCATGATCACCCAAATAGCCAGACATTTTGGCTATAACCCAAAGGCACTGAATGAAGAAACTGTTACAGTTATGCAAAAGTTAGTCATGAATGCCCTTGTAAATCAAGGCATGATTCGAGTGTAGGGTACGCATTTTGGTTTGGTATGCAAGAAACATGTTATTCTGACACTCCCCGATCCTGCACGAGTTTCAATTGCTGAAAGAGAGAATTGGGGGTATGTATTCTTGGGTCAGCAAAATCAAGATGAGGATGAAGACGAAATAGGTGATGAGGATGAAGAAAATAATATAGAAGAGGAGATTCAAGGAGAAGAGCAAACTCATGCGAATATGGATGAACAACCAAAGGTGCATCCTCAAGTGGGTGACCGGTTTTCATCCATGAACCAAGAAGAGTGGTTGTGGATTCAGACGGAGTTTGAGGATCTCCGTGCTGAACAAACAAGACAAGGAGTGGAGAAGGTTTGCCAAGGTAATGAGCAAGCGCGTCAGGGTGCAATGTTAGATAACATGCACCGCATGATGCAACATTTGATGCTACAGTTCCCTCCTCCTCCTCCGCAGTAGAGCACTATGAGTTCTCCCTCGAATCTTGAATTTAAACATTAAGGTCAATGTTTGGTTCAAGTGTGGGGGGGATTTTATTTCTTTTAGTTGTTATTTTTATTTATGTTTAGTTCTTTTTAGTATTTCCGTTATCCATGTTTTTCTAATTTTGTCTATGTTATTTCTGTTTGCTAGTGTTACAGATTGATGGGATTTACCGAGTGATTGACGGAGTAGTAGGAAAGGATGAACGAGACAACCCAATATTGCACCAAAAGGCATCCCTAAAAGTTGATACAACCAAAAGTAACTGTTGGATGCAACTTGATGACACTGGACCGAGATTGAAAGCTGGTACACACGAACTGGAAAAGAAGCGACATTACACAAGAAGTATTGTGGATCCTGTAAGTTATACCCAACATGGTGAGAGCATAAAAGCCAGATATTATGCATCATGAGAGAGTAGTCAGGTATGACTTTATCACTTTGAATTTGTGTACGTTCTTCTCATATGACACTACATGACGACACACACTGAGGCACGTTGTTTCTGTTTCCCCTGAGCCTTTCTAGCCTTCCCTTGTTTATTTTTATCCTTTGTAAACCCCGTTGAGCCTGTATCCCTTTGTTTGTGTTAACCACATCTATTAACCCCTGGCCAAAAAGAAAAAAAATTATTTCCCTACCCTGCTCAGAATAAGTGTTGTTATGTTGTTGTTAAAACGGTGCAGAAATTGTAAGTTTGGGGTAGTACACCTAAAGAAAGGTGAGTGCGAAAAAAATGTGAAAACAAAATTGAAAAGAAAAATTGTTGAGACATCAAAATTCCTTAAGAAAAGGAAGAATTAGAATTAGCACTCACCTAAACAAAGAGACTCATTAATTCATCATACACTCGAAGCAAAAATTGAGTGAAGCACAAAGAGTAGAGATAAAGGCGTAGTTAAATCTTATGATGCTAAAAGAAGCACAAAAACAATAACAACAACATGAATTCTGAGCCTATAACCCTCTTATATCCTTTTCCTTGTTTATCTCACCGCACCTAAGCCCTGTTACAACCCAAAGACCTCAAAAAGTGTGTGCAAAGTGTTTGTGTATGAAAGTAGAAGTTATTCAAATTTAAAAGTTGATATTGCATATCATGATTTATTGGTGAGAAGTGTGAAAAAGCTTACAGGTAAAGGAGTATTTTGATGTGAAAGTGGAGCGGAAAATTCAGATAGTAAAAGCTAACATGATTTACCAGAAAGGTGGAAGTCGAGTTGTGGAAAGCACGGTTGTATTTTGGAAGCATAAATTCAGGGGTGACCTTTGTTTGTTCTCTCATGCATTGCTTGAGGACAAGCAACGAGCTAAGTTTGGGGTTGTGACCGGTCACCAATTTTACTTATACTCCACCAATTATCCGGTAAAAATCGGTCATTTCGATAACACTATGGATGGTTTGTTCTTTGTTTTGAGTTAGTTCTTTCATGTTTTTCAATTATATGTTATTGTTAATTTTTAGTAGAATGGTTGCTTTTGATCGCTTGTTTTGGTAGTTATTGGTGATTTCAGGTGCTAGGAAGAATCGCTGGGAAAATGGCACGAGAACAGAAGGAAACAAAGCTAAAAATACAAGGAAAGACACTGACACGGGCGTCAGTGTCGTGGAACACGGCTGTGTCAACTGGTGCGGCCAGAATTTGTTTTTTCTTTGCTTCACTATTCCAAGTCTCATTAAGGGTGTTCTAGACTTTTTACATGAGAGGAATGTAACCTAACACTACTTAGACCTAGTTTGGGAGTTTTTGGATTATCTTGGATCATTGGAAAAAGAAAATTATAGAGAAAGGAGAGCTAACAAGGGTTTTGGAGAAGGATCTTCAAGAACAATAGCAATTGGAAATCGCATCAATCCATTATTTCTTGTAATGTTTAGAATTACCTTTGTTATTTTCTTGAATACTACGAGTAGCTAAACATCTTTATGTTAGGGGGATGTCCCTGAATCGCTTTTATGTAATGAATTGAGTACCGTTGCTTTACGAATTTGAAGTTTTTATGAATTAAGTTTATTTTCAAAGTGTCTCATGCTTCATTCTATTGGAAAATATTATATTGATTTACGGTTAAGGTTAGGTCAGAAAAACTACCTTAACGCTTTTTGAATAATAACACTACCGGTAAACCTCTTAGGAATAAGGATTTGGCAGTAGTGATCATATATTCTAGGTTATTTTCACAAGGTTCTTGGTGCAAAAAAATCAGTTGTTAAGGAATTAAAATTGAATTTTAGTACCAAATAGATTTTTCGCAAAGGAATTAGGGAAAATTAATATTGAGAATTGATACTAAATCATGTTAACGACTCTTTCGTAAGATAGCGGTTACATGAATTACAAGGCGGTTCATACATCTACCTTAGCATATATTCTCATATTTGTACCAAGTCAACTTTTACTTATTGCTTATTTTAAATATTGTCATTTTAAATTAATCAAACCAACCAAAGCCACACCTGATGATCTTTTGTTCACTTGAATTATAATTCTCACTTATATTGCCACAGCAGTCATCGAGATCGATACTTGGATAATCTCCATTTTAATAACTACATCGGTAGAAAGTAGTACACTTGCTATTTTTCCGATCAATGAACCACACGGTTTGTGGGATGGACACCGTGTTCTCACTCTGAAGCTTGTAGGCAATGAGTTGAGTTATATTCTTAGAGGAAGCTTTTAAGCAATTCCAAGATGGTGTTCTTAGTCTAGAGTCAAGACTGGGTATGGAAGGAAGTGCAGCTTCCAGTCTGGTATAGGAGTGTGTCTCCTCATCATGGAAGTACGTCTTATACTTTTCAGGTGTTTGAAGAGTTGTTGGAAATTAAGTCGTCGATGCAGTGGCTGAGGTGTTAACTACTAGACATCATTGCGGTGGTTGGAAGTGAGATAGTGATTTCTCATATTTAGGGAGAACTTGGGTAGAAGTTGCATTGGGTAGTGATTAAGTGATTAAATTATCAACTGGTGTGTTGGTTGTAAGGTCTATGAATTGATACTACTAATAATGGACATCTTTTCTGGCTTGGTATGCCCCCAGAGTAGGTAGTTACACCGAACTAGGTAAACAATTCTGTATGTTTTTATCTTTTCAGTGCTGTTATTTTCTTGCACGTGTTATTAATGTCAGATCAGATGTATCAACATCTTTATAGGACATTTGAGTCTGCTGTACCAAAATTTCAATTGGTATCAGAGCAGACATCCTGTTCGTTTTTCTGGGTAAGATCCCAGGGATGATACTTTTTGGTTCATGAGCAAGAAAGATAATTTTGCTGAAAAGTTGTATGGACTTCGTCAGTAATATGTTTAAGAATGGTCCCTATAAGTGGAGGATGGACTATTCGTGACAAAGTGTGTGGTGACCTTGTCTTGAAGCTTTCAGGAAAGCAGAGACTCGTGTTGTACCTAAAGCTTGGTGGAGGAGTTTTTTCGATTATTCTGCTGCATCTGATGGAAAACTCCTGGTGTATCCCCTGAAGATATATCATATTCTATGATATGTGGATGGTAATATCAACTGACTTATCAAATTAGCCTAAGATACTTGAGGTTTGACCCAAGTCCACTCATAAAGGTAATTACAATAAGTTTGCTGAGGAGAGATCAGAAGGAAGCAATTTATTTTTGCTCTCTTCTCTGGAAGACCAACCCCAGGTCTTTGTTGAAGGGTCTCTTGGTACAGTTCTTGAATGATGTTCTACAAGATGTTGGGACATCATATTAGCAAATTATGCAGGATTTTGTTAATTAAAGAGATTGCACAACAGATGCAATCTATTTGTGTATTGTTCACATGTTTGGAACCTACTCCTAACCTGGAAGAGGAGGCATCTGGGTCTAAGAAGTTTCAAGGCTAGAAACTTGTTAGACATATATGTTGGTCAGGACACGAATAACATATATTGTACTTTCTGGATTAGTTTATTTCTGATCCAAGAAAGTAGAAGTGCAGGAGCCGAGCTTGCTATTGTATTTGAGGGACATCTCATCAAGGTTCTTCGTGTATGAAGTCCAGTTCTAATGTCAAGGACATTATCTCTGACTCCTACTAGGTTCTCGTGACCAAAGGAACCAAAAAATCAGAGAAAAAGGTTTAAGACATTTGTTATCCAAAGGTTCGAGGTTGATAGCTTTTTCTGCAAACATGATGGAGGTTGTTTACTCAAACTCGATTCATCTGTCAAGTATATGAGAACATGGAACTCTGGTTCTGAACAAAGAAGAAATATTATCCAAGAAGGGATAATGAAAAACGTATCAACCTAGGCTCAGTGGTTGATAAGTATATGAACTTTGGAGGTTTCATCCAAGCTTCTGGATTGACTCTTCGGTTTTTGCATGAGAAAATAGGATTGAACATACCACATCAAGAGCGAGATATGTACACTCAAAGGAGGTATCTCTCAAGTTAGTCCAAGTGTGATGTGTCCTCACAGTTTGGAATCATTGGCTATGCATTAGGGCTAAAGTGCATTAGTGGGTCTTGAAGAAGTTAAGGTGGTTATGGTATTGTGCTGATCTTATCATCTACTAGTTACTTCTGCCTAAGATACCTATTTAGAGGGAATCTCCTCTTCAGGTGAAGAAGTCTGACTCCTACCACCTCAATTTCAGATAGGAGGTCTGTACATATGTTCCTGAGGTGTGTATCATGCATGTTACTGCATGAAGTTATTGTCTGATCATGAAGAATGATCAGTTGCTGAAGAATCATATTGTATCCCCTACAAGAATTATACAAAGATTACTATGGAAGTTCCTCCATATACCATTGTTGTTAAGTCTGTGTATAAAAGGTAGATGTCGGATATGATGTTAAGACATTTATCTCTTCAACAAAGAAGGCCCAAATTGTCCAAAAGAAAGCACAAGGTCAGTCCACTGACCTATTCTGGAGTTGTTTGTGATGAATGAGGTTATTTTTCAGTCTGAGACATAAGAACACAGAAGATGTAGCATGAGACTGATGATGGATACTTTGATGGGAGATTGAGTGTTTATCTGAAGAGTTATGCAATTATGTAGTATGGACTCACAAGGTTCAGGAAAGGCATAGGGAATTTATTTTTCTCTATGTGGCTGAGTAGCTATGAGTAGATATTAAGAGAGCTACTAACTACCGAGAGTTTATTTCTACAGTGGTTGTGGTTGGCAACCAGATTCAGCTTTGTAGCGATTTGATCATGTCGTAGAGAAAGTTCAGCCCTCAATGGCGTCATTTCCTAGTCATTCTCGATTTTTCAGAAACGACACGCACAACCCTTCACACGTCTTTGGAAGGAGAATGCAACCTTGAGGGGTGTGTTTCCTAGTTACACGAACTTTTAATTTATCCTAAACTAATAGGAAGGGGAAAAAGAGCTCAATCTACCCTAGAGTGTGTTTAGGTGTGGGGATTTCACCTAATAAAGAGAATCTGGGGTCTGGGAGGTTGGTTATACATAGGGAAGGTTTTAAGCACCCTACATATCCGTAGTACTCTACGGGAACCTTCTGTTGTATGTATTTTTTAAGTGTTTTATGTTTGCTGTTTATTAATGGGAAAGTTTCTCCTTTGTGTTAGGAGAGGAAATGAACTGAAATTTGATAGATGAACTGAACTGACACTGGATTGTTTTTGGTATTTTGTTTGCTCGCTGAGATTCCTTGTGAACCTCATTCCTACATATCCCTAATGGAAGTCAGAGCTTTCTGTAGTTCGGGGGACTAATTAGGGAAATGAAAATGAAATTGAAAGTGCCTTGTTTAAAGCTCAAGGTTGAAGCTTGGATTAATCTCTATTTACAGGAAACAGACAAGTCGTCATCTCGACAGAGAGATATCTCTACTATTCCACCATAAACATTTGAAAATTAACCAAAAATAAAGGTTCATTTCATAAGATAAGGACCTTGCCTGTCATAGTCTCTTGAATGAAAGGACAAATTGAAAACCAATTTAGGGAAAGGAAACAAGTCTGGGTGTGTGTTCCTCAGAGCATGCCTTTCAAATGTTCCTAAATGGAAAGTGTATAGAAATTGAAGTGAAAGATGTTTGTATGTTTGAATGTGGAGTAATAGGAGAAATGTCTCTTTGTAGAGATAAATCATGTCTATTTACTGTATGAAAGATTTGAATTTGACTGGCTTGTACAAGGCCCACGCTTGAGGCTTAAACTGGTAGACAAAGACTGACTCTAGGAGATAACTCCACTGGGAATTTATTTGACTGAAGGAATTGTGTTCTGTATGAAGCCCAGAATTGAGGCTGACTCTACTAAGGAAATGCTCCTATTGAGCGGAAATTGATGGATGAAAGACCAAAATTAAGGTTAACCTTACTGGGAAATAACTTTGTTAAGGATTTTTATTGATGACTGGCCCTACTGGGGATACCACTCAGAGGGGAATGCTCTTATTGAGCGGAGATGGTTGGAGGCTGACCCTTTCCAAGGGATTTTGGCTATGAAAGAATGATTTTTTTGGAGGTTAACCCTTTCCAGGGAATTTTTATCTATGAAAGAATGGATTTTGGAGGCTAATTCTTTCCAGGGATTTTTGAATATTTGAAGGTATGATTTGGAGGCTAACCCTTTTCAGGGATTTTTGACTGTGCGTTCTGTACTAAGCCCAGAATTAAGGTTGTTTCCACTGGGGAATGGATGAAGAAAGTTGTTTTGGTGTCTTGTACAAAGCCCAAGATTGAGGCTAATCCAACTGGGGATTGTGGGTTTTCCTGCTGAGGAGGTTTGAAGGTTGGGTTTTATCTGCCTTGTACAAAGCCCAAGGTTGTGGCTAACTTTGCTTGGAAAGAAAGGTTTGATGGATTACTTAGTGGGTGAATGACCCAAAGGTTTTGACTATGTGAAGGGTATTTATCTGCCTTGTACGAAGCCCAAGGTTGTGGCTAACTTGCTGGGAAAAACTCAGGGGTTTGACTGTTTTGACTCAATTGAAGAGGTTTATCTGCCTTGTGCGAAGCCCAAGGTTGAGGCTGACTTAATGGGAAACAGAGTTGTGAAACTATGGAAGACTCTATTATCTGCCTTGTACAAAGCCCAAGGTTGTGGCTGATGAAATTCTGGTTATAGCAGATTCATATGTCATATAAGGATGTCTTGACATCTGATCTGACATTCTGAAACAGACAAGGTAGGAATACAAATAACAGTGCAGGAAAGTAATAAAAGCTCAACAGAATTGTTTACCCAGTTTGGGTATACAACAATACCTACTCTGGGGGCTACCAAGCCAGGGATGAAGTCCACTATTAGCAATATCAATTTAAAGCTAAACTCCCCCGTTTATAACTTCTCACTTAATCACTACCCAATGACCCTTCTACCTAGGTTCTCCCTAGATATGAGAAACCACTCTCACTCCCAATCATCGCAATGATGTCTAGCAGTCAACACCTCAGCCACTGCATCAACAGCTCTTCACCAACATTCTCAGCATACAAACAAACACGACTTGGAGTTACTTACAAGCTTTCTCCGAGAACAAAACTGCACTCATTGCTCCACAGCTTCTGAGTGAGTAAATTAAACCTCTAGCCTACAAGCTTCAAGGCACAAATCAGTGACCATCCCACAAACCGGGTGGTTCACTTACACGGCTAACCTTAATGATTACATCTTTCTAAAATCGGCTTGCACCCCAAACTAGGTTACAAAGCTTCCTATTTATAACCTATTCCCAACTGGACTTGGGCTTACAATCACAACATTATTTGCTGTTACAAATCAGCAGAAAACTTATGCTAAAAGTTAAGTCTTCAATCATAAGTTTCCTAAATTATCTCCATAATTAGAAACTGCATAATCTTCAATATTCTGACTTGATTCTCTTGACCTTTAAACCTGCGCCACATAGAATTGCATAATATTCCATAGAATATTCTACATCTGTTGAGTACATACTGAATCTTTTATATTCCAGCTCAGCAGGCGCGGTGTCATGAGTTTCTACATATGACATCTCATAAGACATGTTGTCACAGAACATGTCTCAACATTCCATATGACATCTTGTTGTTGTACCTATTTTATAGTTGTTTATATTTACAAGTTCTATACATCCTATTACATATTGCTGCTACTATATTTTAGCCAAACATAAATGTCAATCACAAAATTCAAAGCATTAACAATCTCCCCGTTTGGCTTATTTTGGCTAAAACTATACATCTAAGCATTAAAACATTAACACATAATTAGCAACAAAGCATAATACAAACCCATAAAAAACCAGACATAAATCAGCACCATACAACAGCTACAGCATCCCAAATTTCTTTCTACCCCTTTTTACCATAATAAGGCAAAGGCAAGCATTGAGAAAAAGATAATAGGGCTGAACTATGTTAGAACATCTGAAAACCAGCACAACTGTAGTACACTAGATCTGATCCTTCTGTGACATACTCCTTCTAACAATGACCCCATGAGGATGAGAAAGAAGATACAAAATACTCCCTCTATCCAACATAACCTGTGCTTCTTCAAGGAAAACTTGCGTTGATGAATGGAAAACATAAGACGCATCTTCATGTTCTCAAGAGCTCACTCTCTGTTCAACTAACCTGCTGAACACTCATTTTTTATCACCTCATTCCAAGGCCTAAGCACATCCTCTTTTCTGTTGGATTCTGATAACACTCCTTTTAGATGTCCTTCACAACCTCCTGAGAAACACACCAGCACAAGCTAGCTTTACACAACTAAATCAACACATCAGCCTTAGGAACAATCACCCACACATAGTAGTCAAGTGTCACAACATGATGTTTGACATCACAATACAGCTACTCTGCACAGGCTAGACCACCTGTAAGCACCACAAAGATCATCACTCTTCCAGAAATAGATCATAAACAACAACCTTAACTCCCCCTGACATGAACAACCAATGCTCCTTCTGTAGATGACCACTTGACACCAGATGAAAATACAAAGAGATTGCCACATTCTCAACATGAAGAACAGCCACTTCTTACACTTGTTGAGCATAATCTCACCATGTTTATTTCAGATACATGGTCTGTCAAGTCAACACAAAAGCCCACTTGATTTGGAATTTCTCACATATTCCATAACAAATGTCTTTAGTTTACTTGCTACACAGAGTAAAAACTACCACAATCTTTTACTTGCTACACAGAGAAACCTCCTTATATTCAGCCATTCTAATCAGATCACACTATCTGACATCAAACTTCTGTCCTTACATCCATTAACAGCTAGTAAAGTCTACATCATGAGAGTAATCATGTATTGCCAGAACATACTACTACCACCAAGATCAGAACCTACCCATTCTAATCCACATTATGTCAGAACTGCCACTTCAGAAAATAATGTTGCTTCTTCAAACTTCACATGCACAGTCCTAGACATTCTTCCAGGATAACAACACACAATGATGTTGTTACATCATGTAGGACATCAGCTTCACATCATAGACAAAATATCACACCTTCTGCTTCTCATTCAGTTTATCAACAACTGAGCAGAATAGAGAGAAATAAACTCTCACACAATTTCTGAAACAATGAATTCAGAAACCTGATTTGCATCCACACATCAGATAAGTACCCAGCTCCCGACAAGGTCTTTACCATTAGTCACATGCACATTTTCATCAGATCAGACTCACACCTAGTTCCCGACAAGATATTTGTCATCAAATGAAAATTTACAAAATAAATATCAGATGATATTTTATTCTTCTTTCACACACGCTAGGATAATTGATCTAGCATCCTTCTTCATCACACCTGTGGTACTTGCTAATTTACTTTGAATTCATACCCCACTATGTACAATATAAACTTCCTTGGTTGAGGAGATGGACACCTTTGAGATGATGTTTTGACATCTGATTAGACATCAATATCAAACACATGGATTTGACTATGGTTTTGGAGGTAACATCCATAGCTATCCATGTACAACTCCTTGTAGGGGATTCAGGAGTTCACCAATAGCTGATCACTTCTTTCTAATCAGACACACAAACAGTCATGCAACAACTTGCATGACACACACAACTTGAACATGTCTACAATTTCTTTTTCTTCCAAATGTTCCATCATGTGGTGATATCACATAAGTGGACTTGAACTGGAGGAGAACTTCCCTTCATCATGTAGACACATTTGAACACCAATACATTATCCCTCCTAGAATATAAGAGGAGATTTTAGCTTATATACATACTCACTTGAACCATCCATTTTCAAACATAGAGAACCAGACCTCTATATTGGATGACTCAGAACACAAGACAATCAGTGTTTATAACTCTAAACAGGACTCAATTACTTGGACTATCCATAGAGACAACATACCTCTATATTGGATGACTTAGAACACAAGACATAATTTGTGTTCATGACTCGAAAACAAGACTCTAAACAGTAAGACAGGCTGACTTAGAATAGAAAACTTATTCAATATCTTTGCAAAAACAATTGCAAGGAAGGACCTCAGACTTAACACTGTCTAAACACTACCCTTATTCCCTATGTTTGTCACAAGTTGACAAACATAACCTATATAGACTCTAAACTTACCCATATCCGAAAGAAGGACATGAGAGACTCAAACAAGACTCAAGAGAAAAGAAAAGAGAGAAAAAAATGACTCTTAAAACCTGAGCAATGTAAATAACATACCTAGATTGTAACAAATGTCTTGATCAAGAGATGTTATTTGAAGAAGGTCTGCATCAGGTGAATTTGTGCATTGGTTGGAACATGCACTAAGTCAGAGCAAGTGATACACACCATCAATACATGTTTTTAGATGAGCAGTTCGAGAACTATCCTTGCTAGTCTTCAAGGATAAAACATGTCTTAAGTTATGTTCTGACTTCTTATATAACATTGTTCTTCTGGCTTGAAAAGATTTGTCGTTGAAAGATTTTCTGAATGATTAGAAGCACAATTACATTGTCTTTGCTGATCTCCATACTCTATACTCCCCCTAAGATATACAAATTAAGGACATCTTTGATGTTGGTCCTTGAAGTATTCTTTATTTGGAATTTGCCACAATTTCCAAATTAAGAATCCTTAGTTTGCTTGCTACACAAGATTCAGATTGCCACACTCTGCAACTTGTAACAGAAGAAACTTCTTATGTATAACCATAAATTTGTCTTCAACAGATAAGTCTGAACCTTATTTTCTGGTGTCTTCAATAGTTGTGATGTTACTTCTTTATGTAGAGTATTCTCTTCATCACACACTTCTTCTCTTGATTCAGATTTCCACACAGTTATTGTTAATATCCAGCTCCTATCAAGATATTTAACAGTACCTATATGTTTTCTTCTTGCTTGAACCAACTCTTCAAATAATCACCACACAACATTGCCACACTTCCTAAACTTGTGAAGATAACAGTGAACTTTAATATTGATGCTTAGTTCACACTAGTCCATGGATTCTTCATACAAATACTCAGCTCCCGACAGAGTATATGAATCTTGCATTTAGGCTGCACATCTAATAAGTACTAAGTCTCCCATCAGAGTACCTATCAGTTAGTCAGTTAGAATTGACTACTCACACAAGATCATTCTGACTGATTACCTCTTCACACTTATATACCTTCTTGGCAATAAAATACTTTCAAATAACTGAAGACAAGGAGATGATGTTTTAACATTTGATACGACATCATCCTTTATGGTTCTTGGCTAACATCTCTAACATCTTATTCATAATACTTGAAGGGCATAAAAGAAGCATAGTGACCACCAACTTTACATTCAGACATATCAAGGATTTAGTATATGCCACGTCTCAATGAACTTTTCTTCAGACTTTCATTCTGATTTTGAGATGATTGATGCCATATTCTGTACCTATAGAGGATATTTCCTCATTTAGGTTTCTGGAACAGACTCAATTTTGGCATAACATTGAAATAATCAGATTCTTCTAAGCAATCTGATTTCCTTGATTCTCATTGACACTACCCTTTCTGGATAATAACTATGGGGTAGTCAACATTCAAACCCATATTTCACTGGGGTTGAGACACAATATTCAGCTCCAACAACTGTTCTATGGTCATGAATTAAAAATTCACATATCTGGTTCCTTTGATCAGAGGAAAATACCAGATATAAGCTCATCTTGATTTAAACAAAAAGTACTTGAAGAGTATACTTTTATGAGTTTTCTTTCCGGCATTGAGCTTTACTTCATAACTCCAACAAACTGATATCTGGAGCAAAAGTAATTGTTGATTGTGTCCTGATCAACTGATATGTAGATGTCTCCTCTTCCAGATCAAGAGTAGGTTCCAAACATATGTACTCACACTACATTAGTTTAGCACCAGAACATCTGTTCTTCAACTGGTAGCTGCATACCAGTACTAATGTCCTAGCATCCAGTAGGACATCCATTCCATCTTCCAAGAACATTTTAGCCTTGAATATCTTTAAGGTAAACACTTTGCAGATGAATATGGGAATCATTGATCAAATGATGCCTATCAACTCTAATAATACATGCCTTTATGAGTGGACTTGAGAGAGATCTCAAGTATCTTTGACACTTTTACTATATCTGTAATAATCTGCCATATGTTCTGTTGAATATAAATAACCCTAGAATTTTTCTTTTACTATAGGGGTTGCACCAGAGGCTATGTAGCGGAAAATAGCCTTACTTCATCAGAATTCACACAGTGCTTACTCCATAATTCAATTGTAAGCATGACATCCACGGATTGAAAATAAATCAACCCTACAATATGCTTGCTTCTTCACCAAGCAATAGACTAGACCTGACCAATATCATAACCAGATGGAAACACATAAGCACAAAAGTTACCATATCAATATCTTCACTCGCGCACGAAGGTTTTGACAATCTTCTTCTCTATTCTAAATATAAGTTGAACAATTCAATTCAAATTCTTCACTCCCACATGAAGTCTTTGGATTTAACACTCTTTATTCCAGCTTCAATCTCTTCTGTCATCAAGAAGATACAATGGCTTTGTTAGGTTGGTCTAGTCTTCCACTAATAGGTCCATCCTCCACTTCAAGGGAACATACAATATGAACACTCCTTGTTTAAACAATCTTCTACCTTGTACACAACCATAAAGTATCCCCATGGATCTCATCCAGAGAAAGGCAGGATGCATGCTCTGATACCAATTGAAATTCTGGTTATAGTTGATTCAGATGTCATATAAGGATGCCTTGACATCTGATCTGACATTTTGAAACACACAAGGTAGGAATACAAATAATAGTGCAGGAAATCAATAAAAGCACAACAGAATTGTTTACCCTGTTCGGTATACAACAATACCTACATTGGGGGCTACCAAGCCAGGGATGAAGTCCACTATTAGCAATATCAATTCAAAGCTAAACTCCCCCGTTTACAACTTCTCACTTAATCACTACCCAATGACCCTTCTACCTAGGTTCTCACTAGTTACGAGAAACCACTCTCACTCCCAATCATCGCAATGATGTCTAGCAGTCAACACCTCAGCCACTGCATCAACAGCTCTTCACCAACATTCTCAGCATACAAACAAACACAACTTGGAGTTACTTACAAGCTTTCTCCAAGAACAAAACTGAACTCATTGCTTCACAGCTTCGGAGTGAGTAAATTAAACCTCTAGCCTACAGGCTTCAAGGCACAAATCAGTGACCATCCCACAAACCTGGTGGTTCACTTACACGACTAACCCTAATGATTACATCTTTCTAAACTAGGTTACAAATCTTCCTATTTATAACCTATTCCCAACTGGACTTGGGCTTACAATGACAACATTATTTGCTGTTACAAATCAGCAGAAAACTTCTGCTAAAAGTTAGGTCTTCAATCATAAGTTTCCTAAATTATCTCCATAAACTGCATAATCTTCAATATTTTGACTTGATTCTTTTGACCTTTAAACCTGCGCCACATAGGATTGCATAATATTCCATAGAATATTCTGCATTTGTTGAGTACATACTGAATCTTTCATATTCCAGCTCAGCAGGCGCGATGACATGAGTTTCTACATATGACATCTCATAAGACATGTTGTCACAAAACATGTCTCAACATTCCATAGGACATCTTGCCGTTGTACCTATTTTGTACTTGTTTATATTTTCAAGTTCTATACATCTTATTACATGTTGCTGCTACTATATTTTAGCCAAACATAAATGCCAATCATATAATTCAGAGCATTAACAACTGACACTGACTGACTAGGGAAAAGACTCAATGATCTTGAATCTTTTGACTCAGGGAAGAAGATTTATTTTCCTTGTACGAAGCCCAAGGTTGAGGCTGACTCGACTCTAGCTAAGGAGACTCTATTTTCTGCCTTGTACAAAGCCCAAGGTTGTGACTGACTTAGGTGAGGATTGACATCCAGGAATTGACACAGCTAGGAAACAGATTCAGGAATTGAATTCCCTTGACTCTACTAGAGAAATTGGGTGACAGATACTGTCCATGTCTCTCATTCCTAGGGTTTAGTGAGCTAAGGATGACTGAGGAATTGAGAGTTAAGACTTTCCATGTCTCTTACTCTACAGAGGAGAATCTCAATACAAAGATGGATTTGAATATTTGAATGATTGTGATTGTGTATTTTAAGGATTTAGATTCTCACAGAGATAAGGTGACTAAAGTCCTGTTCCTATGCTGTTAAGAAGTCTGAGGGTCCTTGTATACAAGCTCAAGAGGAAGCTGAAGGGAATGCTTATAAGTGGCCCGTGGGTCCTTGCATTGTAAGCCCAAGAGGAGGCTATTCGAGGTTCATCGAGGGTCCTTGTATTGTGATCCCAAGAGGAGGCTTATCGAGGGTCCTTGCTATAGCACAAGAGAAAGCTATGTTGGCTTGACTAATTTGGATCTAGGAAAATGGGTAAGAGATTTCACCGAGAATTAATCCTCTTGGGTGGATGTGCCCTATTGTTGTTCTAAGGGTTTCAAGATGTTTCACCGGGAATAATTCATCTTGTGGCAAGAATCTATTTTATTCTAATCAGGAGAGGCTTCACCGGGAAGTAATCCTCAATCCCAGGTCATAGTCCTATAATATATATATATATATATATATATATATATATATATATATATATATTATTGACAGGCAATTTAAATGAAAGTTGATAAACACTTACTTGGATGAAGAGGAGGCACAAGATGTATGCATAAAGCCTCATTGAACAGTTGAATGCTTTATTGGGAGACAGTTGAATGTCTTATTGGCAACAACAAAGTGTTTTTATTGAAAATGAAAAATAAAGGTGTTGGGTCTTATACTAAGGGAGAGGCCCAGAAAAGGTGTATGAATGAAAAGGTGTTGGGTCTTATACTGCAATAGAGGCCCAAGAATTATTTTGAAAACAAATAAGAAGTTTATTTGAAAACAGTTGAAAACAGAAGAATTGAAGTTTGGGACTTATACCTCAGAAGAGGGGCCCAATGGTCTAGGAGCAGTTTCACCGGGAATAATGCCCTTCCTAGTACCAAAGGTTTAAAAACAGGTGAGAAGATTTTGTACAGAAGACAAGGTTTTGAAAACATACAAAAACAAAAAAGGGTGGGACTTAGACTCAGGAGAGATGCCCATTGAAAATGATTTACTATTTATGAAAAAACAGAGGAAGAGATAATGATGTTTGAAATTGTTTTGAATTGAAATTGAATTGAAATTGAATTGAAATTGAAATTGAGATTGAAATTGATATGAACTGAAAGGGGAATTGGGACTTATACTCAGGGAAAGGCCCATTGAAAATGAAGTATTTGAATTTTGATTTGAAAAGATGTAGGGTTTTGTTGTATGAAAACCCTAATTTTTCTGTTTAATCGGGAGTGAAGAAAAACAGTTTATGATTTGACAAAAGTCAACTTAATTAAGGTAGGAACAAAGCCTAATCTCAATTAAGACCTAAATTAATAGGCTTTGATCACAAAAAAAATTACAAAGTGATTAGGTTTAGAAAATTAAAAGCAATTTTTACTTTAAAGTATTTAAAATACTTAAAAACATACCATTTTAAACCTAATAAAAATACATCAAATAAATAATATTTTTGTGATTTTTTTGGATATTCATAAAATAGATATAATAAGTGAAAAGTGTGTGAAAAATCAAGTGAAAATGATTTAATTTGATAGGTGAAATAATTAGTTAAAGTTGTAAAAAAAGGTTAATAGTCATTTACCCCCCTGCCATATAGGCGAGTTTTGATTTACCCCCCTTTAAAAAAAAAGTTTTGGATTACCCCCCTATAGTTTTTGGGCACCCCCCTAAGCGTGTAAAAACCAAGGGGGTAAGTAAAAAAAATATTTTACAGGGGGTAATTTTTCCTCTTAGGGGGGCAAAAGACTTAGAATTTTAAAATTATAGGGGGATAAGCCAAAACTTTTTTTTTTAAAAGGGGGATAAATCAAAACTCGCCTATATGGAAGGGGGATAAATGGCTAATAACCCTAAAAAAAATGAAGAAGAAAAGTGGTAAAAAAGAAGGTTTTGGTCCCATAAGGACTTGAACTCGTGACCTTGAGGTCACCATTCAAAACAAAAGCCAACTGAGCCACGTGTGTGGCTTGTCAATAGCACGCTTCCATTTGAATGTATTTTAAACTTTCTTGGGAATTTCAAATTACGTGCCAACAACTTCATCTTCAACCTCACGATTTCAGATTTTTTGAATTCCCATCTCACTCAATTCTTAACCAAATGGGATGATGTAAACATGGATTTCACTCAGTTTTTAACAAGGATCATGATGGTGGTCTTTGATTTCATTTATTTTGAGTGTAACTCAAAATTCACACGCATAAATCATAAGAACCCTAAAACTGAATTTTGATATGAAATGACATATGTGTATGATATGATTGAATTGATTGAGGGTTAATGATCTTTATGAGTGCAGAAACTAACTGGTATCTCAAGTTTTCATTTATCATGCATGAATTATAGAGTTTGAAGTTTTGAAGCTTACCTTCAAAGTGAGAATCGAATTTTGGAAAAATGGTGTTACAAAACTGCAACAACGATCCAAATAGCTTCAATGGACCCCCAGGAAGGTGTTAAGATGCTTAGCTTGAGATGGAACCTCCTGAAACTCCTTGCTCGACCCCAACTGATGTAGCTCCAAGATGAAGATGATGATTCTGGTGTTCCAGAGCTCCAACAAGGCCTTGGATCAATCACACTTACGCTCCTTGATATGTTAGAGCACTCACTTTCAATGATTAAGCTCTGAAATGAAGATTTGTCTTCCTCACCCTGTGAAACTTTTGAAAAATGAGTGTATGAGAAAGAAGTTTAGAAAGCAAGTAACCAATTTGCTTTGGTGTGATTTTGAACTGAAATGAGGCCATTATTTATAGGCAAAGAGTCTGAGATAGTGAGGGAGTGAAGTGAGCAAGATGAGGTCACTGATTTGTCTTCCTCACCCCATGAAACTTTTGAAAAATGAGTGTATGAGAAAGAAGTTTGGAAATAAAGTAATCAAGTTGCTTTGGTGTGATTTTTAACTAAAATGAGGCCTCTATTTATAGGCAAAGAGTCTGAGATAGTGAGTGAGTGAAGTGAGCAAGATGAGGTCACTCTTGCGATTGCTTAGGCATGAAGAAATCCAAAAATACCCAAGTGTGATGATGATCAATTTTTATTCCTCTTGGATCAGCCCCTAACCATTGATATCTTCTGATCTTAGGGGACAATTCTGATGTGTAGGAACATTCCATTGGATTTGAGATGATTCCATTTGATGAATCACCATTTGCCATAAATTCCTAAATTTAATGATTACATAATCACATGGCTTTGATTTTTTGGATATTTTAGAATCTTGGTAAAAATGATTCAAGTGATTATTTCCTATCTCTTCTGATATAATTGAAGTGTAGGTGCACCAATTAGTGAAGGCATTTGTATAAAATTGACAAAAACCAAAGTAGGTTATGCCTTGAAATCTCACTTCACATGCCTTACTTTGATCAATCATATCTTCCCACTCAAAATGAATTTGGAGATGGTTGAGCACAACTTGGAAAGCCCTTGACATGTACTTCAATCCATATGTTTTGTGTTTCCTCAAAATCTTTAAGGAAGTGAGTGAAAACGACCCATAAAGTTTGGAGAAAATTAGGGTTTTTCACTATTTTAGGGTTTTGCAGCAACTTTGAAGCTCTATATCTCTCAAATGGTTGATCTCTTGCAAAATCATCAGCTGTGACAAAGTTGTTTATTGAATCAAAATCTATAACTTTCATGTTGGAAGTTTTTTTCAGTTTGTACTTGAAATTTGGAGATATTTCCCTTTGATGGAGAGACAGCAGTAAATCTAATGCCCCAATATATGCTGAAAAGGATTGGTATGTTCGATACCGACATAAGGCCTTATAATATGGTTTTATCCAATTACGAAGGGAAGGTAGGACATACTTTGGGAGTAATCCAAGTGAACTTAACGGTGGGTTCAGTCACAAGGCCTATGATGTTCATGGTTATACCAGCAAAAGCAAACTATAATCTTTTGTTGGGAAGGGAATGGATCCATGGGGTTGCTGCAGTGCCCTCAACAATGCATCAAAGGCTAACTATCTGGAGAGAAGATGGTATAGTGGAAAATATAGAAGGTGATCAGAGTTACTATATGGCTGAAGTTAACCAAGTTAACAAGTCCAGCTTCGACAGAAACTTAGCCAACATAGGGCCATGCAATGCAGCAGAAGATATATACGCTCCAAATAAAAATGCTATGTATTATCTATCCTTACACCCAAACGGATTCCAGTGGAACAGAGAAATAATGGACGGTCCAGATGACACAGAACCTGTCGAAGGATTACCAGCGATACGGCCAACTGGCTGGGACGAAGACGATAATTATGCCTGAATCATCTTTCTTCGAAAAGATCTCGACTTATATAGCCGAGAATAAAAGAAAAATGGCTCTTGAGGCCAAACTAGCAAACATGGTTGTCGAAGACATTCACAAAGAATCAGAAATACCAGGCCCGGGGATACACTTTATCCCATAACCTCCTGACGACGAAATACATGACGAACAGGTTTCAGGCGAAGAGGCAAATCAAAGATTAGACGCAATCTATGATGAAGAACCTTTGGGGTTTGAAAAGGATCTAATGGCGCTAAACATAAAGATCTTGGCTCAAGACCCACTCGAAGAGGTAAATCTCGGAGATGAAAGTCGAAAAAGAGTGACATACATTAGTGCAAAGTTAGAACCAGCCCTAAAGTCAAAAGTTATTGCGTTACTACAGAAAAATAAAGATTGTTTCGCCTGGGACTACGACGAAATGCCTGGTTTAAGGAGAGATTTGGTCGAACTAAAGCTACCTATAAAAGAAGGGAAGAAGCCCATCAAGCAGACTCCCAGAAGGTTCGCACCAGAGATCCTCTCAAAGATTAAAGCGGAAGTTGAAAGACTTCTTCGGTGCAAATTCTTTAGGACTACGAGGTACGTCGAATGGATTGCCAATATTGTACCTGTTATTAAAAGAATGGTTCTTTAAGGGTATGTATAGATTTTCGTGATCTAAATGCAGCCACCCCTAAAGACGAATATCCTATGCCTGTGGCAGAAATGTTAGTAGACTCAGCCGCAGGCTTCAAATATATAAGTATGCTAGATGGTTATTCAGGGTATAATCAGATTTTCATTGCAGAAGAAGATGTGTCCAAAACAGCTTTTCGTTGCCCTGGGGCAATAGGTACCTATGAATGGGTCGTTATGCCTTTTGGTTTGAAAAATGTTGGGGCAACTTATCAAAGAGCAATGAATTCTATATTTCATGATTTTATAGAAACATTCATGCAGGTGTACATAGATGATATTGTCGTAAAATCCGTCTCAGATGATAGTCATCTTGATCATCTCAGCCAATCATTCGAAAGAATGAGAAAACATGGCTTAAAGATGAATCCCCTTAAGTGTGCTTTCTTTGTGCAGGCCAGAGATTTCCTGGGCTTCGTAGTCCATAAAAAGGGAATAGAAATTAATCAGAACAAAACGAAGGCTATTATGGAAACAAAGCCTCCATCCACGAAGAAAGAATTGCAATCTCTATTGGGAAAGATAAATTTCTTAAGAAGATTTATCTCTAATTTGAGTGGGCGTACACAAGCTTTTTCCCCCTTACTTCAATTGAAGCAAGGAAGGTTCGAATGGCATGCCGAACATCAAGAAGCTTTTGAGAAAATCAAGCAATATTTGATGCACCCACCAATCTTGTCCCCCCCAAATGGGAAGAAGCACATGCGTCTGTATATCTCTGCTTCAGATAATACAATAGGTAGCATGTTAGCACAAGAAGATGAAAATGGTATCGAACGAGCCATTTATTACTTAAGTAGAGTACTCAATGATGCAGAGACTAGGTATAGCGCCATAGAAAAACTCTGCCTTTGTTTATATTTCTCTTGTATCAAACTCAAGTATTATATAAAGCCAGTTGATGTTTATGTTTCATCTCATTTTGATGTTATTAAGCACATGTTATCTAAACCAATATTGCATAGTCGAATTGGCAAATGGGCTTTGGCCCTTACTGGGTACTCTCTAATCTTTCAACCTCTTAAGGAAATGAAGGGACAAATCGTGTCAGATTTCATTGTGGATCATGCAGTGGTTGAAAATCCTCAACAATATGTAGATTTGAAGCCTTGGAAGTTGTACTTCGATGGTTCAACACATAAAGAGGGAAGTGCCGTTGGTATCCTCATATTTCTCCCGATGGAATTCCAACAAATCTCAAGTATAAAATTGAAGGCCCTCTATGTTCCAATAATGAAGCTAAGTACGAAGCATTAATTGCTGGACTTGAAGCCTTGTTGGAATTGGGGGCAACTAGAGTCGAAATTAAAGGAGACTCAGAGTTAGTAATAAAGAAACTGACGAAAGAATACAATTGTATCAAAGAGAATTTGATCATGTATTTTGTCATAGCAAATAGGTTGCTTAAAAAATTTGAATATGTTGATTTGAAACACGTCTCAAGGATAAACAATCAAGAAGCAAATGATTTGGCACAGTTAGCCTCAGGATACAAAGTATCAAAGGAAAAATTAGAAGAATTGATCGATGTGAGAGGCAAAGCAATGGCCACAAAATTATCGCCAAGTGATCAGGAGAACTCACAGTTAGGCTTCGCCAACGAGGAGGAATTTGAAGTCTTAAATATAGATTCCTTAGCAGATATAGATTGGAGAAGTCCAATTGTAAACTACTTGAGGGATCCTTCGACAGATACAGACAGAAAAATTAAATATAGAGTCTTATCATACTTCTTGATGGGAAACAAATTGTTTAACAAAACCCCTGAGGGAGTCTTACTAAAGTGTCTGGGCAAAGCTGAAGCATACTTGGCACTCTCGAATATGCACAGTGGGGCATGTGGTGCTCATCAAGCGGGGCACAAAATGAAATGGCTTTTGTTTCGTTATGGAATGTATTGGTCCACTATGTTAAAAGATTGCATAGAGTTCGCAAAAGGTTGCCAGGAGTGTCAAGAACACGCAAGTATTCAGCATGCGCCTGCAAATGAATTGAGTTCAATTATCAAACCATGGCCTTTAACAGGTTGGGCATTAGACTTAATTGGAGAAATCCGTCCCACATCATCCAAAGGCCAAAGATATATATTAGTGGGAATAGACTATTTCACAAAGTGGGTTGAAGCAATACCACTAGCCAATGTAGACCAAGAGGCTGTGATTGAGTTTATCTAAAAACACATATTATATAGATTTGGAATCCCAGAAAGCATAACCACAGACCAGGGATCAGTGTTTACTGGTTGAAAGATGCAAGAATTTGCGAAAGAAATGGGATTCAAGTTATTTACTTCTACACCTTATTATGCTCAAGCAAACGGACAAGTCGAAGCAGCCAATAAAGTGATAATCGGTCTGATAAAGAAACATGTAGGGAAGAAACCTAAGAATTGGCACAAAACCTTGGACCAGGCGCTTTGGGCTTGTCGAACATCACCAAAAGAAGCCACTAATACTACACCTTTCCAGTTGACGTTCGGACACGATGCAGTACTCCCATTCGAAATATATTTGCAATCAGTCAGGATTCAGAGACAAGCAGAAATTCCCCCAAATGTATATTGGGAAATGATGATGAATGAGTTAGTTGATCTGGATGAAGACAGACTTCGAGCATTGGAAATGATAAAAAGACAAAAAGAAAGGGTGTCAAGAGCATACAACAAAAAGGTGAAAGGTAAGACATTTATCAACAATGATTTAGTTTGGAAAGTTATTTTGCCTATAGATCGAAAGAATCAAGTTTTAGGCAAATGGTCTCCTCACTGGGAAGGCCCTTTTCGGATCTTAAAAGTATTTTCAAATAATGCTTATGAGATACAAGAATTGGCAGAAGATCGCAGGATCTTAAGAGTGATCGGGAAGTATCTGAAAAGATACAAACCAGTCATGCATGAAATGAAGATTGCAAAAACATAAACATTAAACATAGATAACGTGAGCAAAATGGTAGAACATTCGCCAAAATGGCTTTATCTTTATGCAAGACAAATCAGATAAATGAGGTCAAAATACGTTCCATTACTTTAAGGATTTAAAGGTATATCTAATTAAAATGGTTGCATGATAGGCAAACCCAAGTTACAAAAAATACTACTAAAGTAAGTGTCAAAAATTATGGAGAACAAAGATAAAAATGAAGGTCCACAACGCCTCCAACAATGCCTCCAACAATGCACCCTTCAGTTAATCCTGTTTTGCAAACCCTCTAAGTTCAGCAGGGGCAAGCTTTCTGCTTCAAAAGGATCAAGGGATCCTCCCTTACGCAACTGTTTTACTATCCATAGTTTTACAAACATGTGAGATAGTAACCTTCCGTAGGGAAGACAAGAAGGTGTGCCTTAGCGAGAGGCAGCAATAGCGACGGCTTCAGTAAGGTGTTTGAAAATCATCAATAGTATGTTGATTTTCTTTCCCCGGTGAGCACAGAGCATGAACTCCAGGTCTTCCACCATAATGCTTTCCTGGTCCTCATTTCGCGGGCGAAAGTTGCCTACTAGAAGCTGATGCCAAATCCTACCGATGAGGGCGCTGAAGGGGTTGTTATTCATGATGGCCCTCAAAAGGGAAGAAGTGCTCATGATGAAGGAGTTGTCAACAAAAACTTCTCCAGAGTTTTCACATCTCAGCACCTCAGAGATGAATGATGGAGAGATGGTAATGCGGGATCCACGAACTTGGGAAACAATGGTAGTTCTCCCTTATGAATCTATTCGAAGACATGCAAACATCCAGAAATCCGCCAGCATGTTTGGATAAACGGACCCTTCCAGGATTCCTTGGTAAACTTGTAAGTGTTGCGTGGCAAATAGTTCATCAACATTGATTCCGTTTCGATCGAACTCTTCAGCAGAGAGTTTGAACTCTTTCTTGATAGCAGATTTGATAGTGTTATAAGATAGAGGTGCCATTTTTGCAAGGAAGTTTAAGAAAAAGAAAACCTTGATGAAACAATGGAAAGAGGATGAATAAATGATCAGAGTTCCAAGGTTTATATAGAGGACGTTGGTCTTGAGGAGTGGTTACGCTATAAATTTTGATTGGACCGCGTGTGATTTCCCCGAGGGAAGATATGGAGTCCGCCGTTTCTAGCCTTGGAAGTTGGAATGTAATCATTTTAGAAACTGATACACGCACGTCTTAATTAGAAGTTTTGAAAAAGTGATGTCATTATTAATGACTGTTACAGCTAGTGGAGTAGAAACGTCAAATCAAAAACTAAGTGGCTGCGAAAGGTAATTATGTCGCGTGTATACCCTATCGAGGCCATTATGATACTTAAAAATAGATTTTGACAATTTAAGAATTGTTAAAATTTGATTCGTGGCATTGCATGATAGAATATATGGATAATGGAAAGACAAATCATACATATATTCATTAACTAGTCTGATTACAAAAGATGGGACAAATGCAAAAAGAAAAATATTACAAAGGCTGTCTCAATTAATTGAAATCTTCAGGAAGATTATCCTTCATTTTAGAATATTGGGATGCCCATTGTGACAAACGGCGTTCGATTAGTGCTTGCTGCTTCTTCAGCTCTTCGATTTCTGGTACTAATTTCTGCGCCGTTTCAAGATGTCGAATCCCCGTTTGCACCACTTCATCCAATTCGATCTGCTTGGATTGTTTGATTTCCTCTTGACGAGACTTGGCAGTTTTGATCTTCGCTTCAAGAAGTTCAATCTCTTGTTCCCAAGATTTGATGTTTGCTCCATAAATTTCATACTCCTTTTGACGCTTTGCATACTCAAGCTCAAGGGCACCAGCTCTGGTTGTTGCTTCATTAGCAGCATTCCACGAAGAACTATGAGAAGTTACTTTTGTGTTGAGTTTTTGGTCAACGTCTCGCTTGCGAAGGTTATCAGTTTGAAGTTGATCAAGCAGAGAAGTTAGTGAAACGATTACTTGGGAAACTTCGTCAGAAACCTGGAGTAGATCCACCTTCTTTAAAAGATTTTTTAGTCCAAAACAACTGGTGGAATCTTTGCTCAATCGATAAGGTTGGTTTCAAAGAGTTTCTTCTTTATCTAACGAAGGAGATTGGGAGTATCATTTCCCTTACCACTTTCCGCCAAAATGTTCGAAGAAGTTTCAACTATGATAGGCGAAACATTTTTGGTTTTCATCATAGCCTTGAGGATGCTCACAGGGTCAGTATTCTTAAGTCGCTCCAGTTCAGCAAGAGTGAGCGCAGCAGGATTTTGATTCGAAGTAGTCGCAGGGGCAACTATAGTCCCAAAGGTTGAAGTTTCATTAGGGTTTGGAGAAGCCAAACTAGAAGCTTCATCCATATTCTCATGTTCAGAGATAGTATCCTCACTCCTAGTTGGCTGCTCAACTACATTGCCGCTATCAGAATGTTGAGGGTTTTCTTCCATGTCTTCGTCTTGATGGGTAGGTGGAGAAGCGTCATTCGAATGACTTTCCTCAGCATGTACAGGTGAAACGATAGTTGCAATAGGCGGAATGTCTTCGAGAACTGGAGAACGGTCAGGAGATTTGCGTTGAGGGATACCTGTTACATAAATCAAAAGTTGTTAAGACGGGAAGTTTGCGAAAAAAACTTGTTTGTCAATTGAAGGACAAATGTATACCATGAAGGTTGTCAAGATCAATGTTGAGATCTGAAGTTTTGAGGTCAGAAGTAGATGTGCCTACATCATCCTACATATACAAGGTAAAACGTAAACTTAGCAATTAAAGTTAAGTGTGAAGAAATGTTGTAGTTCAAAATTAAATACCTTGGTTGGGACATTATCTGGGCTCGAGTTATGACTTTCGACAACTGGGACATTACCAGCAATCTTTAAAGGTGATGCATCAGAAGATACCTTATCACTCGATGAGGTGAGCTTTGAAGTCCCAGATCCCTTTTCTTTGGTTAAAGGAATAGTAGCCTTTTATCTTTTCTTCGTAGCTTGTCTGGTACGAGGAGGAGATTTGTCCTCATCATCTGAAGCACTAGTGTTGGAAATTTTCCTTTTCGGAGGTGTCGGAGGCTTCGAACTCTGAGAATATGCACGTTGAACAAAGTGAATAATATTCAGAATAAATGCACAAGTTAAAGTACAAAATATATACGTACTGTTGGTTTCTTGCCAGTGGTGGCAGAGTCACTCCCACTTGCTCTGTTGCTTCTCGAAGCTCCAACATCCTTTTGCGCAGCTGCTTCCTTGATAACTCTCTTTCGACCTACAGCCGTGAACAGAACAAAAGCCAGTCTATAGGTAAGGAAAGAAGGTTAATCGAAGGATTGTCCGAGCCCCAACCTTCAGGTATTGGAGTCAAAACGCGAACGTGTTCAAGACCTATAGGAATATGTCCCTTAAAAGTATCCAAGGTATGCTTAGTCGGAACCACTCATTCAGCGCGTCTTTTGGATTGTTCACAAAGGAATTTGGGGACATTCCCACACACAAACCAGTCTGGAAAAGGAGGACTTAGAGCCACACCAAAATCAGCACTAGGTAGTGGAGGGAATTTTGGAGGATTAAGTTTGAAAGCCACTTCATAACGTTGTTCAGGTCGAACATACGTGGGCAATTTCAACTTATCCAGTTTAGTAGAAAATTTTTCACGCAAAATGACTGCAACTTCACGAACGGTCCGACTAAGATCATCAAGCCTGTAGATAGTTTCAAAGAATTTTTGAAAGGCTTGGATTTCTTTAATGTGAGTCGAAGTACCTTTTGTGAAGTTCGCTTGCACATCAGCAAAAGCTTCAGTTAGTTCTTGAGAAAGGCTTTCAGCATCGAAGATTTGCGTAGTATAATACTCTGTCCATCATTGATGGAAATCTATGGTAGAATAGAAGGCAGGCTCGAAGGAGATGGGAGAAAGGGTCGTGATGCCAACATACTTGGAGATTTTGGACTCATATTCCTCTTCGGATATATGCATAGTATGCAAACACATGTGATTCCTCTTGTCATACATGCATTTTGCTTTAAGCTGAACCAATCCAAATTGCCTTGATACAAGATTTGGTTGGTAGCAAAGGAGACAACAATGACTTTTGGGGGATCGTAATCGGTGGTACAACAACTTAGGTGTTAGAAAAGCCTCCCAGATAACCATGGACTCAGCTTGCTGATCTGGAGAAGTTGCTGGAAATTCTCGAGTGAACCATTCAGGACCTACTTCTCTTTTTACAAATGGAGCCATGGAAGGACTAAACTGATAACGTTTAGCAAACATCATCATGTATGCTCGAAAAGTCTCACGGAGCTTTCCTGATTCTTCTTTGGGGGTTAGGTGAGCTAGTCTAGTCCCTTCTACTGTTCGATTTCTAATTGCCGTATCTTCTCCATCCACGATACCTTTGAATGGGAGATAAGCTTCAAAAGTAGCATTGAGCCATAGCTGCAATAACCAGAAAGGGCCAGCGAAGAGGAGAGATCCTGTTTTATAATATTTGACGAGATCAGTTGCTTCGCCAAGATTTTCGTAAAGGAACCCTAAAATTAACTGGCTTAAGTTTAACCTTTTTCCAGCATTTATCTAGTTAGCCATGCAAAGATACCTCTTTGCTACTTGGAGAGACATAGAACAAAAAACGCATCTCAAAAACCAGAGTGCTAGAAACGCAATATGCTCTTCATCTGTGACTTCAGTAGTCGTTTGGACATGGTATCTCTGGATGAAAGCAGTGTAGGTGGCTTTTACTTCGTTAAACTGGATGGTGTCAATATCCATGAAGTTGGGATCGAAGACCTCCCTAGTTGGTCGAAGCCCTGTGATAGCGGTTATGTCGAAGAGAATGGGGGTAATCATTCCACAAGGAAGGTGGAAGATATTGTGAGAAGCATCCCAAAAATATACTAATGCTACTAACATGGTTTGGTTGTATTCTAAACCTGTTTTGGATAATTGAATTACATCATAAATCCCTAAATCTTTCCAAAACGAAGCCTTTTTGTTTTCTACCTTAGTCAGCCAAGCATAATACAGGTCAAGATCTTTTGCTAAGGGGATTGATCTAAATACTTTTAGGAAATTGGTCGCATAATTCAACCTAATTTTCTCTAAGGCTACGGTGGCCTCAGTCGAAGCGTCATCTACATTGGCAGTTTCAGCTAAGATTAGGTTGTCATCTTCGTCTATTTTGTTCTTGCTAACTAAAGGCTTAGTCTTATAATAAGCAGGAAAGAATTTAACCAGGGGAGAACTACTTCTTCCAGGTAAAGGACCCATAAAAGCATGAGTTTTTCCAGAAAGTTCAAAAGGAATGATTACCTGAGAAGCGTAGATAGCGCGAGTTTCTTCTACGTTTGGATCTGGAATGTACTGTTGGTTACCTATCTGTGTAGGGTGTTGAAACTGTTGAACGGGTTGGAGAGCATTTGAAGCTTCCGATGTGGAGGTGTGAATGGTAGAAGACGCCATGGATGTGTTTGTTTCAAGAATTAGGTTAAAAAACCAAAGAGGATTTCTCTTTTCTGTGTTTAGTCGCAGAAGAATGAAAGATGAAGTTGTGTGAAGGTAAAAGGTTTAGGTATTTAAAGGTTTAGTAAGAACCTTTTCAAATCTTTTTGAATAAAGGTCAAAAGGACACACGACAGGAGATGATTTAATCTAACGACGGTCGAACAGTTGTTAGCCTTACTCCTAGTATCTAGGAGCAATGATCACAAGTAATGACAAAACGTGGGAATGCACGTTTTGAAGAGACGTTTTTTTGAAAATGACAAGACGTTTTGAAAGATGAGTCATAAATGATTATGACGTTAGTCAGGTGTCTTGGAACTCTAAAAAATGAGTAAAATGAAATCTCATCATGACAAGAAATGCCTATTTCTCTTGTTTTTCGAAACAGACATTTATTGGGGGAAATTTGTTAGTTGGAGATTTCGATTGAAGAAAATGTTCTTTGAAGAAATTAGAGTTCGAAGAAAAGTGGCTTCTGATGGCCATTCCCGAGAATAAATGGCTCCTATGGCCATGTTCGAGGATGTTATTTAAGTTGAGATGAAGATGATTGAAATAGAAGCTAAATCGAGATAGGTTGTCTTTGAGACTTAGGCGTTTTCTCGAAATACAAAGATTACCGAAGCTTGGCGTGTTTCGTGGCATCCTCGTCAAGGATCACGTTGCCACGTATCGAAAGAGAATTCAGGCGGGAGGATTTGAATTTTGAAACATTCTGTGTAACCGAAAAAGGACAGATGGCGCCCCAGGGATTCGAAGCGTATGCATGTGAGCAACGTGGCGTTTCGTTATTGTAGGACCGTTAGGGTCGAAATTAGTATAAATAAGGGTCTTAATATCAGGATCCAGTGTGTTTATTTTGTACAAATCACTCAAAAAATTACTCATCAAGTGTTAAAGAGAAAGAGTTCGCTGAGAAATGTACGTATGACACCAACACCATTTTAAATACGTTTGTATTCATCTTTATTCAAGTATCTTTCCAGTATTTTTATCTTTCGTTCAGTTTTATTTCTAAGCCTTCTTCATTTACCGCTATTTTACATTCTTGTACTTTACATTCTTGTACTTTACATTTCTGCAATTTACATTTCTTTTACATTTCGTCAAGGTTGTATTTACGTGTATAACAAGTTTCATTTCGCAAGATTATTCATACAATCACACCATAAACAAGATTCGAAACAAAAACCAACAAATATGAACCAAATTATATCAAAAGACAACTATTTTACTATGTCCTAGGATCAATCTAGTCGATCCTGCGAGTAACCAAATTATAAACTATAGTTTGGAAGACTAGCGGTTGTTTACCGGAAATCACCGTAAACACCAACCATAATTAAAAGTTATGTTATTTTAATTTGTTATTAGAAAATTATTAATGTATTGTGGTAAATGAACATAGTGCTATGAAACACATTCATTATTATGCTAATTCAAATAACTAATTATATATTCAAAACCTTTTATGTTAGATATTTTTTGAATCTAATACGGAAAAATTATTAGTCTAATATTTACAATTGAACACTATTAATACTATATTATTTATATTATTATGGAAAATTAATTTCTATAAATAAATTATTTTTTTCAAATATTTTTTATATTTTTCTATCTACCCGATCAATCCAATCCAAACCAACCCGTTGTTTTCGGTTCGGTTCGGTTTGGATTTTATCGAATTTTTTTATAAATCCAATCCAAACCAAACCATGTAATTTTAATCGGTTTGAGTATCGGATTCTCTCAAAACCGAACCAAACCGGCCCGCGAACACCCTTACTCACTAATTACAAGATAAAATATCCGAACTGAATCACTTGATTGTGCCACACACACACCTTTGGGGTAACCTCTCTTGTTGCCTTGTTGCCTGTTGCCTTTTTAATTACGATTCTAAAATAGTCAAGTCCCTCGATTCCGAGGATACCTAAGCAAAATAAATGTTACTCTCAGTTCATTATCATAAGATCATAGTCCCTTCGAAGTTGCCTTAACAGTAAATGATCTTGTCCCTCGAAGTTGCCTCGGTAAATAATGACTGTCCCAATTGTTAAGGTATCCTCTCCTGTTGCCTAAATGACTATTCTATCCTTCCCTAAAGACTACCTACCCTCTATATGGTAGGGACAATCTTATGGCGAACGATAATCCTCGATGACCCGATACATCCAATGAAAGGACTACCTGCACTCTTTATGGTATGGATAGCCCTTTCAAACTAAAATGCTTAAAGAACATAAATCTTAAAATTAGGGTAGTTGCTACTAATTGCTTGCTCTTTTCAAATTCAAAACTCTTTTTCCCACTTATTTTCAAATACTTTCAAAAAAAAGCTACGCTTATTTACAAGCTAAAGTCCTTAACAAAGTTTTTCAATTCACACACGACACTTTTCAAATAATTCAAACAAATAAGTGAGCTAAGCAATTAAGAGCCCATGGATAACCATGGATACAAAGGATGCTTACACCTTCCTTTTGTATAACCTACCCCCCGAACTCAAAATCTTTTTAAAAGGTCTTTTCCTGTTCTTTTAGCCTTTCTATATATTGGATAAAATAAAAGTCGGTGGCGACTCTTGCTATCCGCAACATTTTAAAAAAGTCAGTTCTCCCACCGTATTACATCTGGCTTGGTGCATGTTTTGGAAAATGTAATTTCCAAAATAAACTGGGTGTATTAAAAGCACTCATTGCTTTCAGCCGGTGCATAAACTTACCTGATGCGGTTTTTGTGAAATAGCGTTTTTTACCAAGACAATTGTTACAGTTTAGGTATATTATTGTGGTTGCTCAGGTATTTAAAGTGTCTTTAGGTTTCTTTTTCTTCACTTCACATTTTTTTTGTGATTTTGGTTGTTTTGCTCTCGTGTCCTTCGTTCGGATATGGGCAAGTTTAGAGTATGTGAAGGTTATGTTTGTCAACTTGTGGCAAACATAGGGAAAAGGGTAGTGTTCAGACATTGTTAAGTATGAGGTCAATCTTTGCAGGTGTTTTGTAAAGATGTCGAATAGAATGTTCTATTATGAGTCTGTTTTTGTTGCAGTTTTGCAAGATTTTCTTTTTGTGTCTTGTTCTTGTTCTGAACACATATTGTGTCTTGTGTTCTGAGTTATCCAATATAGAGGTATGGTTTCTCTATGCCGGTGAATGGATAGTTCAAGTGTTTGTTTCTGTTGGTGTGTTTCCTCTTATGCTTTAGAAGAGGATGTTGTGTTAATCTGTGTCTTAGCATAGTTCTTAGTTTGACGGGGAGTTTTTAGTATCTTCTTCCTCATGTGCATCATGGCGTTAGTTTTTCTCCTTCTATGTGAAATTGGTGACTGTGGTGTTATGTTTTCTGTGCTATAGTGAGTTGTGATTTGGGAGAGAATGAGATTGGAAAATGCAAGAGTTTCTTTGGCTTTCAAAGCTTGTAAAATGAAGAGGTAGAGGCCTCTATTTATAGAATTGGAAGTGAGGGTAGTGGCAATTTGGTCATTGTACATTGAGGATTAATTTGAATTTAATTGGTAATGAAATGTGATTAAAGTGAGGTTAATTAAGGGAATTATGATAATGAGGTGGAAATTGGTGGGAATAATAAAAATGTGATTCAAGAAAATGATGAAGTGGTTCATATGTTATCAAGACAGGGTGTATGATAGGATAAATCATGATGATGCATGTGATCAAGAATGCTCTTCCAAATATGGTGCCAAAGATCACTACACTTGAGAATTCTTCATTTTTTCCCAATTTACTGCATGAAATCGATTTCCCTAGGAAAGAAATCGATTTCCCCTTGTCCAGAATGGGAATTTGGCGCAAAATACACTATGGAAATCGATTTACCCAGGAGGGAAATCGATTTCATCAGTTGTATGAAATCTATTTCATCAAGAGGGAAATCTATTTCATCAACTGCATGAAATTTATTTCATCCAAAGGGAAATATATTTCATCAATGTTGAAAATGCCTTGTTTCTTGGATTCCTTGTCTTGGTACCTACAAAACACAAACCTACAAAAGGAACAAAGCAGTATTTTTGGTATTTTGGTTAGTATAACATATACACAAGCTAAAAAAATATTGGTGCTTGATGATTCCCCTTACAGATGAGGTGAACACAGAACCAAAAGCACAGCTTCCAGATGGAGCTCTTGATCAATGATTGATATGCGAATGATGTATGATCTTAGGGTCAAAATTTGGGGTATGACACTCAGTGTTTTATTTTGTTCAAAATTATGCTCCAATCTACCTAAACGAAGTATGGTAATTTTGCTCTGAAACTGGACTTGGTTAGCTTGATTCAGTGCATGATTAGCCTTTCTTTTGATGTGGTTAGCATCATTGAGGATCAAGGAAGGTGTTTCAGTCAAGAGTTTGGATGGAAATGGCTTGAATCACAAATACATTTTCATAAAATGTTTAAGAAAGTTCAATTTTCTACAAAGGTTTTCTAGTTCTCTAAAGCTTGAGAATTGAAGGAGAATGAGTCTCTATTTATAGCAGATGATGATGGAATGCCGAGGGGGGGGGGGAAATGATCAAAGTATGATTGAATTCGTGTGCACCTTTGAAGTGAGAAAAGTGTGACTTGCAATCCATCAAAATACAACAATTAGGAGTGTTTAAAGTTCATTTTCATCTTTGGCATGTCCATAAACATGATTAGAGTACAAAATAACTCTTAATTTGGCTTGTAATTGCAAATTAAGTGAAGCAAAAATCTGATCATGGTGAGTTTTCAGATTCCAAGTGACCATGTTTGAACACACGTGCCCACTTGCTCAAGAGGCTTTATGACCTCATTCCTTTTGCATTGTACTCTCTCCATGTCAAAGAGTAAAATGTGCCAAGAAAGATTCTATTTGGATGCATGTAGAAAAATTGATGCTCAATTGAAAGTGGTATAAAAAATTGTCTTGACAGTTAGAAAAATTTCAAAGTAAAAGCGCTTCAAATCTTTCACGGTCTTCCAAGCATTTTCAGTCTTTGTGGTTTGAATGAAACTTGTAAAGTATATCCCAAAGAGTTCGTAGAAAAAAGAACCACATCAAAATTTTGAAAATTTAATAAGTTATGGTCTTGGGAAGTTGGACTAAATTCACTTGAATCCACAAAATGACCTATAATATTTATCCATATTTGATGGTTTTCCATGCATAATCAGCTCTTTACTTGTGAAGAGAAGTTGTTGAGGATGTCAAAGAGAGTCATTTGCAAAAATAAGCACTAAAAAATGTTGAAGTATGAAGGAGTTGCAACCTTTTGACCTTATACTTGAAACATTGACTTTTTAGGTCAAAGTACTTGAATCAACTTGCAATCTTTTGATGATTTCTTTCAATGCAAGACACAGTGATGAATATATTAACTTCAAATGATGATATATTGATTGTTATTTTAGTATCATGCAAAGAATTTAAGGTAACTTGATGAATAAGGCATGAAAATAAACACATGAACCTTTGAAGTTTCTTGAGGAACAAGCCATCAAACTTTGAGATATCCTTGATTCAAATGAGATTGAATGATGCTTGAAACTTTATGCTTTGATATTAGAAACCATGATTCAATTAGGTATCCTTTGAGATTCGATGATCAACCACACACTATTGACTTGAGGGACCAAAACCCTAGTTGAGGCATAGTGCTTGATGCTTTGATTCAAACTCATCCTTGTAAACGGAAACAAAATAAACACAAATATATTTTTTATATTTTGATTAGAGGTTTGTAAAACATAATGGCATATAAAGGAAAATGTACAAGAAACACAATAAGATGCTTGGTGATCCCAACTTAGGTGAGCTCAAAGATGAGAGTGCTAGAATGTAGCCAAGCATATGATCTTGATGTAATGTATATGTGAAAATGAGGTGGGATCTTAGAGGTAAAAATTAGGGTATGACACCTAGGATGTTCAAAATCACTTATTATCTTGAGGGAAGTGTGGAAGACGTATGGAGGTGGGTTGATGAGACCCTCATTTGGGACTTCATGTGGAAGGGGTATTTTTCATTTATGAGGAACTTGCCATCGTTGAATTCCTCTCATTCATTCGAGGACATATTTTTTCCTTTGAAGAAGATAAGTAAATTTGGAAGCTTGCTTTGGATGGCGATTTCTTGGTGTCCTCTATTTATCATTTTATTTTGGCATATTTTTTTCTAGTCACCTATCCTCTATAGGTAATATGCCTCTTCCCCTAATTTGGGGAAGTTGGGCACCTTCTAAAGTGATTATTTTTTCTTGAAAGTTTCTCCTTGATAGATTCTCCTTCGGAGAGTATTTACTCAATAGAAAGGTGATTATGAGCCCTACTATCACCTCGTGTCATATTTGTGGTGTTTTGATTAAGTCGGTTTCTTATTTGTTCATATTTGCGGAGTTTATGGTATAGGATTTTCAATTGGTTGCGGTGGTAGATAGTTTTTCCTTTCATAAGATATGGTATACCATGGACTGGACCATCGGGAGAGATTGAAATGAGATTGTTTTTTTGGGTTTTCAAGAAACTTAAAACAAGTGGAAAAGATTAGTATTTTTTTGACTTGGAAATGGTTTTTGAGGGAGATCAGTAAAGAACTCTTACACCTTCATAGAATGACTTCAAAGCCATATCATTTAGATTAATCAATAGTGGGTCAATATTTCAACAAGGTTGAGAATGTATGTGTTTCTTTCCTTCTTCCCTTTAGGGGTGTTCGTGGTGGGGTTTGGACGGTTTTGACGTAAAAAATCATTCGAACCGCAAGAGAAAAAATGTGCAGTTCGGTTGGATTTTAGAAATAAAACCAAACCAAACCAATGTGGGTTGGATTGGTTTGGTTGGTTCGGTTTTTTTTTTAGAAAAATTTATTGAGTCATACATATACATATAGATGACAACATAACTTTGTATTTAGTCATTTATGCGTTATCAAATAACAACAAAATTCATGATATTTAGATATCAACTTTCCATTTAATATACAAAAATAATATTAGATAAAAGTGGAATAAAAAATATAAAATAGTAGCATAAAATAATATCAAAAACATTATAATGAAATAGAAAAAAGAGGAGATGAAATATTAAAGAAGATGAAAAAGAAAGAGTAGAAGAGATGAGAGATTAGATAAGAAGAGGAACATTAAAAATATAATTGGAAGAGAGAACAGTAGAATAAAAATAATAAGATGAAAAAGAAATAACTTAAGAGATGAAAGACTAGAAAAGAATAGGTGATATGTACTTGGGAAAGAAGATGAGAAGAAGGGCACAATACCGCTAGGAGAGATTTGAGAAGACTTAAACTGAAACCTTAAGTGTGAGGAAGATAAAATCATTCGTAATCGTAAGGCTAAGGCATAATAGGTTTGAGTTTGGGATGAATATAAGTTAATTAAAGTTTTGGGGGTTGTAACATAATGCGGTTTGGTTCGGTTTGTAAAATACAAACTGCAAACCGAACCGAACCACGCGGTTTGTTAAAAAACGGCTCAAACACATCCGAACCAAATGTGACTTTTTGCGGTTTTGATTTGATTTGGTTCGGTTTTGCTGTTTTCTATTGGCCGGTTTGGTTTTGAACACTCCTACTTCCCTTGATGGTCTTGATCCCGTGTTGGTGGCCATTTAATTTCAGCTCTAGTTTAATCCTTTTTTATGTGCAGTTCTTAGAGGGCAATTTTTCTTAGAGTTGTCTTGTGGTGACTTGTTTTGTTATGCTCTTGTAAACTTTTTTTCTTATATTATTTGTATTTGCTTAATTTTATTGTTGTATCTTTTAGTACATCCTATGCCAATAATTTTGCTCCTATATACTCTATTTGACCTTTTTACACTATTTTATTAATATTATTTTTCCTTTCAAAATATATGGGATGTTTAGTATTAAAAAAATATACTATAAAAATGTTAAGTACAACAAAATTATGCTGCCTCTATGAGTAACTAGACTTATAATATCATATCGTAAAAAATGCAATCTTATCTTAATATAATCATCTTATTAAATTAAGTTCAAGATTACAAAAGTAATAAAACCTTAAATCATTATGTTGATGTCCTCTTATTTACCTTGTTAAACATTATTAAAAGATTTTGACTTTTGCAAAAACAATAACGCGTGAGATGTTAAATATACTTTATGGTGTTTAGCATTAAAATCCGTTAATTAGACTCAGCAAAAATAATTGGATTCATAGGATTCTCTTCATAAATATATACATGGAAATATAAACTTCAAAATAAATAAGATTAGTACTAATAATAGCTAGCTATCGACATATTTACACAAATATTTAACAGTTTGGTTCGCTATTAGGAGTATCATCTAATACACTATATGCAAGTTAAAATGGTTTAATTGTTTTTTAATCATAATTAATTAATGAGTGATTTTTACTCAATAGTTTACTGAATAAAATGATTTTTTAAATTTTTTTATAATTATTTCCCATCGTGTTTCTAAAACAAATTGTGTTGCAAAATTATGGGTTGATTTTACCTCATAACTTTATTTTAATAAGTCATGGTATTAATCACAATAAGATTTCAAACGACCGATCTTTACCTCTTTATACATGATAGAGATAAAATGTTCCAAAAATAAAAATTATAGGACACAAATGAAACATTAATTGAACGAAATTATTTTCAAGAGACTATCACTATTATACTGAAACACTCATCAAAATTGAAAATGCTTCCGCTAAACAATATTGTATTCCTCATTACCAGTTATTCCAAACAACCTCCGCTAAACAATATTGTATTCCTCATTACCAGTTATTCCAAACAACCGACTATATAATCTCAACAATTAATCTTTCGTCTAACACCTTAATTTTACTTCCTAACTAGTAACTATATTGGCATAACAACAATTATTTTCAGCAATTCATTATCATGGCTCTAATAAACTTTGGCCCAACATTACATGCAAAATAAAGAGATGCAAACTCAGATTCCCAAAGTATCTCAATAAGTAACAAGACTCAAAGTGTTTTTGGATGCTTCATCACCTTAACACTCACATGTATAGTTTTCTTGAATTCAGATTAGGTGGAAGAAAATGAAACATTATTTATATTACAATGTTGATATTGTTGTACATTCTAATGGTGGATTGTGTCACTTTCATTTTTTTTCTTAGAAAAGGGATCACATAAATTTTAATACTATTATTTTTATATATGTGTTAGTGGAAATCATTTCTATGAATATAAAAAATCATATACTACAATTTTTAAAAAAATACAATAGACGAGAATGTGAAATTTTATTGCCAAAAATCCTTGAAAAAAAGAAGAATTATTTTCAACCATACTTGTCACTTTGCAATTTTTATTAGAAAAAAGAAACAATAGAAAATAAATAACTAGTGAAGTACCATGCATAATGTAATTAACTCCTCATAATCAATAACCAAACCACAAAACAAGTTTAAAGATACCCATTTTGAAAACCAAAATAGGCATTAGGATATGTGGGAACAAGATTGATTCCAAGCCCAAATTTGTTGTCAAATGAATCATAACGTCCAAATCCATTAACTCCTCCCATGTTTGATGAAGATGCATTAGATTGTTCTATGATGCATTTGTTAGCAAATTTTCCCACGTTCTTCTTTAACTCCTCAATAGATCCCTTTAATTGAACCAATTCATTCAAGGCAAGCTCATCAATTGGACTCTCCCACCAAAATTGGCTTTGCCTAACTTTCCTCGCTTGCTCTATCTCCTCCCCTTGTTTCTTTTCAATCTCCAAATGGTTAAGAAGTTGAGTCAATTGAATGTTGAGATCACGAACATTAGCATTTCTATGAGCCTCGACAAGTTGGAGAGTACTGGATTCTGGTGGAGGATTGCGAGTCAAAAAACGATCAACAATAGACTCGACTTCTGGATGGCCAAATGAAAATGCCTTGTCAGCTGGAGAGAAAACTACCATTGCAATTTCAGCGCCACAGAGAGTGCAAAGTTCACTAGCTTTTTTGAATAGCCCTGAACGGCGTTTAGAGAAAGTAACTTGCAAATGACTTTTTTTTGGTATTTTTTCAATAGGAATTTTTTGTCTCCCTAAGCTAGACTTCTTCTTTGACATGGTGAAAAGAAATGAGTTGAGAAGTGGAAAAGAAACAAAACTAAAATCCGTTTTTGTTGGGTTTCAAGATGGGAAACTAACATGAGTATATATACATAACTTTTTTTGATTTAGGTATAACTCAATTAATTTTCCTTTGATGTATTTTATTTCTTTTTATTATTTGTCTAAAACTAGGAAGTTATATAATCTTTGATCTTAATACTCAATTGATGTATGAGATAGAATTGGTTGGCATCTTAGAAGGATTTTTATCATTGCAATACTAAACTTATGTAATAAAATACATGATTGCAAAAATTACAACACAATATTAAATTTTTGATATTAAAAGCATTATGTTTATAATTTTCATATAGAATTTTTTTAATTGAAAAGCATATTTTAAAAATCAAAATACATTTATATTTATTATTTAATTTAAAATTATTATTTTTCCTTTTTAAAATTTAAATATTAAACATTTTTTACACGGAAATATTAAAATTTTGAAGACTATTAATTTATTATAGAAATATTATTTTGGAGAAGGTTGTTATCCAAACCACTCTAAAATTGGATCCAATGAATTTTATTATTAAAAATTTAAGCAAAATAATTGTTTTCTTTACCACCATTTAAAACATAATTAGTAGGTCTCTCATAAGTTAGCTTAAAGTTATTATAACCACACATAAATGGACAATAAAATTCAAGTAAATTTGCAGCCTTATTCATAACGTTTTTATTATAAAGCATAAAAACTACTTTCAATATAAAATTATTTTCTAAAAATATTTTCTAATAAATAAAATGTTTTCCTAAAATATTTTTATAATAAATAAAATATTTTCATTAATATTATTCTCAATAAATAAAATTTTAAAAGGTGGTGTACTTGGACCTCTTATTTTTCTAATATCTTTTTTTATTAAATATTTTTTTAATGTTTGATTTCTTATCAAAAATGACTTATTTTTCCTTTAAAATTTGTAATAATTGACTAGAAAAATATTTTCCATTAATCCATTAAAATATTTTCTCATTTAACAAAAGATAAAATTTATATATGTTTTGAAGGACTTCAATCCAATTTTGTTATACACATTATTACCATGATTTGGTAATAATCCAAGCGCGTCAATTAGGGGTGGAAATAGGCCAGGCCTATAACAGGGGCCTACAGGCTAGCCTATATAGGCTCAGGCCAGGCCACGCATTATTTTTAAATAGAAAAGGCCTAGGCTTCTTTATAAGCCTATTTAGTTAAAAAGGCTAGCCTCAGGCCCTAAAAAAAGTCTTTTAAGCCTATCAGGCCGGCCTATTTAAATAAATATGAATACTTTTTTTTATGATCATTATGTTATGTTTTGTACTTTGAATTAAAATACATAAATAAAACATGGTTATCTTGAAGAACTTGTGAAAATAAGATGAAAACACCTGATGAAAATTGTTTTCATAAGTTTTCTTAAACAAATAGTCTCCTAGAACTTATGCTAATAGATAATTTAAAATAAGTTAGTCTATTTAAACATTATTTTAATTGGTTATTTACATATGTCTAAAACAAATAGGCTTTTATGTAGGCTAACAGGCTAACCAGGCCTTCGAAAAGGCCAGGCTCAGGCCTAAAAAATAAGCCTACGACAGGCTACAGGCCAGGCTTAGGCTTCGGTTTTTTTGACAGGCCAGGCTCAGGCTTGGCAAAGCCTAGCTCGGCCCAGCCTATTTCCACCCCTAGCGTCAATGGATAGTTGAACAATATTTCTAAATCTCCTATTAGTTAAAAAATTATTTTTAAATATATTTTTAAGTTTTTTTAGAAGAAATCTTTAATCGTAAATTTTTTTTTAAAAAAAATTTATAATTTTTTTTGCATTACCAAAACTAACACATAACATTATCATGTCATAATTTCAATTTGGAAACATTTTCTTAAATCGTTTTGTTGAATAAAATAGAACATAGGCAGTTATATTGAACAACAATTTTTTATCAAAGTAATTAAACTACATTTTATTTAATTACTTTTTTTGAATAAATTTTCAAATTTTTGCAAGGCTTAAAATTTATGTTTCTAACTGGGCTTCAGATAAATTTAGGCAGCATCTAATAAAGATTCATCAATTGATAGACTTCTTGAAATTTCCAGTTACACCTTGTTGCTATAATAAGCTATTTGAAAGTGTTTTTTAAAATGGGTTTTATTGACATTTTGGGAAGCCTTAGGTAATCATTTTGAACATAGTATTTAGTCGGTGTTTTTATTTATTTAATTTTTTAAAAATCGGTATTTGATCTTAAAACAAATTAATTTGATAGTTTGAACTTGTTGCAAACTCGGGGAAGATTTATCCTGTCACACCCACAATTTGTTCTGACGCCCCATAATTTTCGTTAATATTCATATTATTTTTGACAAAATTTTAGCTAAAAAGTGCGCATAAAAAATCGGGTATAACAAATAAATTTTTTGGTAACAATTGAAAATTTTGATGGTGTATTTAAAAAATTCGAATTGCATTTTTATCGATTTTAGAACAAATGAATTTAACATACCTTATCTTTTGACAAATCGGGTATTTTTTATAATAATTTATTGGATTTTTTTGAAAAATTTGATAGTTCATATTTGATAGACAAAAAAAATTAACACTATCAAATTTTTCAATAAATTCGATATGTTTTGTAGTTTTCAGACAAATTTGAAAAACCCGATAAAAAATCTTATTTTTTCAAGAAAATTAGTATTTTATACCGCTGATTTGAAAATTCATGTGTAAAAAGTATGATTTTACTCTATTTTTCTAAAAAATCCGATTTAAAATCATAGATTTCTAGAATAATATATGATTTCACACATGGTTTTTAAAACAGGTGTAAAAAGTATGTGTTTTACATCTGTTTTTCAAAAATCGGGTAAAAACTCATAGATCCCTAAAAAATCGGGTAAAAACTCATAGACCCCCCTAAAAATCTGGTAAAATCTCAAAAAAATTCAAATATCCGGTATACACGGAATTTTTCTAAAAACTATAAAATTCACGAAGGGTATTAAGATAAAAACCCTACTTTTATGGAGGTGTTAGGTCAAATTATGGGGTGGCAGGATAAATCCTCAAACTTGTAACTAAGGTCAGTCCAACAGGCTGCAAGTGAGGTAGAATGTGAGACAGTTGTCTTAGGCCACAAATATTTTTAGGCTTCAAACTTATATTTTAAATTTAGTTAATAATATTCATTAGTTTAGATCTTTTAGTTTAATGTAATTTTGCTGCTAAATGATCCTATGATCTTAAGATGAATTTGAAAAATATCATTTGACACAATGATTATTAGGCATCTTAGACTCCATTTGTTGAAGCATCCTATGAGCGTGTGTCATGAAGACTTCCCTCTGATACCTACTGGTACATGTAATCAACGTTATCATTTGGTCATGATTACACAAGTAAATCACCTGTTTCCTCTACTGAACTCAAAGCATAAAGTCAATTATTTTATCTTGTGTTATGAGATCGAGTTGTCATTATTTGTTGAGATAATTCCTCTAGTGATCATCAATGAAGTTTATTCTCTAGAGAATAACTTTGATAATTTTCCTCTCAACATTAATATTTCAAATTTGAAAGATAGTTAAGTCATAGTCACAAGCTTTGCATCATAAAAAATACAATGTAATGCACTACAATACATGTTGTAAGTACAAGGATGAAAAATAGTTTGTTGCAATTGTATAGATATTACAATAGCTCCTTTATCAAAGATCAAGAAAACAATCAACAAAAAGGAAACAATACAAAGATTCAACTTCTCACAATTTTATTCAAAGAACTAAGAAATATTTTGAATATTTGAATAAACATTTGAGAATCAACTTGAAAAAAGAATTTTTTTTTAAGTAAAGAACATCTAGATTAATCTCAAAGCTAAACAAGGTTGATATTAGGAGAGGTTTGCCTAATTTAAAGTATCAATCAGATTCTATTTTTTAGGCACGTCAAAAAGGAAAACTTGTTAAAACTTATTTTTATTCTAAAATTATTATTTCTTCATCTATACCACTAGAGTTCTTAGACATTTACTTGTTTAGGTCAGTGAAAAGTGACATCATCTAATGGTAAGAAGTATGGAATTATCATCGCTGATGACTACAACAGATGAATATGGATCAAATTATTAAGACACAAGGATGAGTCTCATTATGTGTTTTTAGTATTATGAAATAAAATGTAAGTTTAAAAAGACTTGAATGTTGTAACTATTAGAGGTGGTCATGGTGGAGAAATTAAAAATATAAACCTTTTGAAAAAATTAGTGAAGAAAATGATATTTTTCATTATATCTTCAATCATAGAGCTCCATAACAACATGGAGTTGTAGAAAGGAAAAATAGATCTTTCAAGAAATGATTAAACCATGATAAACAAGAAAAATATTGTTAAGCACTTCTAGAAAAAAAGATGTAAATACAACATGTTATATTCAAAATATGGTTTATATTAGACATATATTTAATAAGACTCCTTATGAGTTGTAGAAAGGTAGAAATCCCAACATTTATTAAGACCCTGTCAATGACCAGAGCGCCTACCCCCACCCCTCAACCTAAATAAGAAAACATCGTGAACTCCATATATAGCATATATGACATTACACTAGACCAGATGCCGCAGAGAACAGTTTCCACTACAATTTTTCTAAAAGGGCCAAATTTACCTAGTGGAGATCCTAGACACCCAGATATTCTATCTGCTTATGTTTGAAAATATCAAGCCACTTAACCCAAGAAATCTTAGAATCATCTTCTATCTTCTAGTGATGGTGGAGACATGTTAAGGATGATGTGTTTTCTATAGTCTCGACTTATTCTACCCTTTTAAAGATAAATCTCCCCTCTAGTCTCTTTTCTCTTAGTGTAGACTTTATTCTTCCTTTAATTTAATTTTTTTGGCCTACCTATTAAGTGGATGTTTTTTCTTGGCAATTATTGCACGATAATATCCATATTATAGAGAATTTCTTTATGTGTATGATTTTAGTTTTTTTCGAACATTATCTTTTGTGTTATGTGTAAGGGTTAGTATATTTAGTTTCTCATTTATTTGTAACCTATGAGGTGGTGAAGTTTGAGTGGTATATGATATATAGGTGGTTGGGTTGTTTTTAGTTCTTCCTAAGGATCTTAGGGTGCTTTTTGAGTTATTTTTCTCGTTGAGAGGAAGGCCTAGTGTAACGCCCGTATAATTTTAATATTAATTTAATCAAGAATATTGAATTAATAATTAGAATTATTAAGGATTTTGTGAAAATAATAAATAAATAATGGTTTATGGCATTTGGGCCATGTGAGAAATAGTAAAAGGGGGGGTGTGATATAGGAAGGCCCTTTACTAATATTATTATTATTTTCATAAAATAATTGGAATTGGGAAGAAAGAAAGAACGTGAAAGAACAGAAGTCTGAGGAACGAGGAACGTGAAGGAGAACGGTAGAGGGAGAGACCAAGAATCAAGAAATTTGTCTAAGGTAAGGGGAGACTTATCTGATTATCATCTATTATAGGGTTAGGGGTTGATAATACTGAATAGATGTGGAATTCGGGTCGATTGAGTCATATGATAGGTTTAGGGATTCAGTCAATTGTAGGATGTTTGATCTCTATGTTTGACTCTATGATGTCTGCGTTGTTATGGTCTCAATTGATGTGTAATTGGTGTATTATGAGACGTATTTTGTATTGTTTGTGCATTCTATTTCTCTAGGTTCGTACTGGTATGGTTTGGGTGTGTTTGGAACGCATAGAATGTTGTTTTCTGCAGGTTGGGGTTTCAAACATTGCCGGTTCGCGCCGCGTGCACAGGGTGGCGCCGCGAACAAGTGGGCAGAATGCCAGGAAGTTGTGATATGCTCAGGTCGCGCCGCGTACCTGTGTTTGCGCCGCGAAGGCGTAACTTTTTCTCGTTTCGCGCCGCGTGTGGATGTTTGCGCCGCGAACAGCTTGGCAGAGAGCCAATGAGTTTTTGGGACGCTCAGTGCGCGCCGCGAACTGGTGATGGCGCCGCGTGTTGTTGGTGTTTTGAGATATTTTAAAAGTCCAAAGATGCATAACTTTTTAACCGTTGGTCCGTTTGATGCGCCGTTTTGAGCTAAACGAACCTTGTAGGATAATCTATATGATGATGATTGATTGGTTTCTAGGATGATGAAAATACATGTATGCTATTCTTGTTGAGTATGATGATTGATGCAAATACGTGTATGTTTTGTGTATGATGATTATGGAATTGTAATTGAATGATGTTAATGTATATGAACATACTTGAATGATGATGATGATGATGTTGATGATTGATGATGATGATAGTAGAAGTATGTTGTATATGTTGCATTCATTCATGCTCATTGATGATACTGTATCCATAAGGGTGTGTTGGATCAGTGAAGGGCATGATTCCCATCGTGTGGAATCTGTGCTGGTAGGGCCGTATCTTGGACGATGTTGGATCGGTCATGGGTTATCCCCATTTGATGATGATTGGTACCACATGCATAGTGTCAGTTCATATATATGCATAATTTATAACATGATTGGATGTATTCCAGTGTTGTAAATATTAATGATGTATTGATTTTGGTTTGATTGTTGTGAATATCTGTTTATGAAACAATTGGGTGAATGATACAACTGTGATGTGTTATGGCTTTATAACCTTATAACATTTGTTAATTATGATGAGACTCACCCTTACATGTTGTCATTTTCAGATTGAGGATAGCGGCTGTTCGACTCGGTGAGGATTAGCTCATGAGTCAGTGTTTTAGTAGCGTCAGGTGTCATGCTCTGATAGTTGTAACACTGGGGACGCGATTGTTTAGAGTTTATGATTATGACTCTAGTTATGTTTTGATGTTTGGAAGGATAAGTTTTGAAGATGTTAAACTTAGTCCATTTTTGATAAATTTCCGCTGTGTGAACATGAAACGTTTTAATTTATGATGATTACCTTAGTGAATGCATGACATGACTGAATGATGTTTGTTTATTATGAATTGTGGCACCCTTATTTCATGTACTCTGAATAATTGTTTTAAAATTGCCGCGGGGTTAGTAAGGGGTGTTACAATAGTGGTATCAGAGCATAGTCGGTCGTTATGACCAGAGTCTTAGTGTCAGTTTTGCTTTCCTGTGTATGCGACTAGTAAGAGTTAACTGTCGATACTTCTGTTCTGATTAAATTGGTTGTGATTTAAGCAGAACAGTGGCTGGAAGAGGAGGAAGAAACGATGATGCTATCTCTGAGGCTCTGGGCATGATTGCTGGTGTGCTGGGAGGAAATGCCAATGGAGCTGCGATCGGTGCTGACAGGCAGCTGAACAGTTTTCAGAGGAACAATCCTCCATTGTTCAAGGGCACGCATGATCCTGAAGGTGCTCAGAAGTGGCTTAAGGAGATCGAGAGAATCTTCAGAGTCATCGATTGTGCTGAGGATCTGAAGGTGAGGTATGGTACTCACATGTTGTCTGAAGAGGCTGACGACTGGTGGCTGACTACCAGGACTGAACTGGAAGCTGATGGTGTGGCTATTTCTTGGGCTGTGTTCAAGAGAGAGTTTTTGAGAAGGTACTTTCCTAAAGACGTGAGAGGTCGAAAGGAAATTGAATTTCTGGAACTAGTTCAAGGTAGTATGACAGTACCACAGTATGCTTCGAAGTTCGTTGAGTTGGCAAAGTACTACGTCCACTACAACAATGATGAAGCTAGTGAATTCTCGAAATGCGTCAAGTTCGAGAACGGTCTCCGTGATGAGATTAAGCAGGGTATCAGATATCAGATAATCCGGAGATTTGTAGACTTGGTGGACTGTAGTAGGATCTTTGAGGAAGATAATCTCAAGCTGAAGTCATCTCACTCTCGCGAGTTAGTTGACAGGAAAGGGAAGAAGCCTATGGATAAGGGTAAGCCATATGGTAGAGGTAATCCAAAGACTGGTGGTTGGAAGAAGCCTAGTGGGGGAGACTCCAGTGCTTTTGTCAGGTGCTATAACTGTGGTGAGGTCGGGCACCGTAGGAATGAGTGCAAGCTGAATCAGAAGAAGTGCTTCAAATGTGAAGAGGTGGGTCATGTTGCCGCTGATTGTAAGAAGAAGATTGTGACTTGTTACAATTGTGGTGAGGAGGGTCACATTAGCCCACAGTGTCCTAAACCGAAGAAGAACCAAGCTGGAGGGAAGGTCTTTGCCTTGTCTGGATCGGAAACCACTCCGGAGGATAGACTAATTAAAGGTACGTGTTTTATTCATGGCACACCTTTAGTTGCGATTATTGATACTGGAACAACTCATTCTTTTATTTCTTTGGATTGTGCTGAGAGGTTGAATTTGGAAATATCTGAAATAAATGGAAGTATGGTTATTGATACTCCAGCGTCGGGGTCAGTAACTACTTCGTCTGCATGCTTGAATTGTCCGGTTGATATTTTTGGTAGGGAATTCGGGATGGACTTAGTGTGCCTTTCGTTGAAACAACTCGATGTAATCCTGGGGATGAACTGGTTAGAATTTAACCGTGTTCACATCAACTGTTTTTCGAAGACAGTAATCTTTCCTGAAGAAGTTCATTCTGATGATCTGGAGATGACGGCTAGACAAGTGGGGGAAGCTATCAAGGATGGTGCAACAGTGTTTATGTTGTTCGCATTGATGAATGTGAAAGGAAAAGTGACGAGTAGCGAATTACCTGTGGTGTGTGAATTCCCAGAAGTTTTTCCGGAAGAAGTGAATGAATTACCACCAGAAAGAGAAGTGGAGTTTTCTATTGATTTAATTCCGGGAACTAGCCCAGTGTCAATGGCACCGTACCGTATGTCACCGTCTGAGCTGACAGAACTGAAGAAGCAGTTGGAAGAATTGCTGGAGAAGAAATTCATTCGTCCTAGTGTCTCTCCGTGGGGTGCACCTATGTTGCTAGTGAAGAAGAAGGAGGGTTCAATGAGGCTGTGTGTGGATTACAGACAATTGAACAAGGTTACTATCAAGAATCGGTATCCCTTGCCGAGGATTGATGATTTGATGGATCAGTTGGTTGCAGCATGTGTGTTTAGTAAGATTGATCTGAGGTCTGGGTATCACCAGATTCGTGTGAAAGATGATGATATTCAGAAGACCTCTTTCAGAACAAGGTATGGACATTACGAGTATTCGGTAATGCCGTTTGGAGTTACTAATGCACCTGGTGTTTTTCTGGAGTATATGAACAGGATAGTTCATCCTTATCTCGATAAGTTCGTGGTGGTGTTTATAGATGATATCCTAATATACTCTAAGAGTAAGGAAGAACATGCTGAACATCTCAGACTTGTGTTGGAGTTGTTAAAAGAGAAGCAACTTTTTGCCAAACTGTCGAAGTGTGAATTTTGGTTAGAAGAGGTCAGTTTTCTTGGACATGTAATTTCGAAGAATGGTATTGCTGTCGATCCTACTAAGATAGAGGCTGTATCCCAGTGGGAAGCTCCGAAATCGGTGTCAGAGATTCGTAGTTTTCTTGGCCTTGCAGGTTACTACAGGAAGTTCATTGAAGGATTTTCAAAGTTAGCATTGCCGTTAACTAAATTAACCAGAAAGGGCCAGGCTTTCATTTGGGATGTAAAATGCGAGGAAGGATTCCAAGAGCTGAAGAAGAGGTTGACTAGTTCTCCTATTTTGATTTTGCCGAATCCGACAGAATCATTCGTGGTTTATTGTGATGCTTCGCTGATGGGTTTAGGTGGAGTATTGATGCAGAACCAACAAGTGGTCGCGTACGCGTCGAGACAACTCAAAGTGCATGAAAGGAATTATCCGACTCATGATTTGGAGTTGGCAGCAGTGGTTTTTGTCTTGAAGTTGTGGCGACATTATTTGTATGGGTCGAGATTTGAAGTGTTCAGTGATCATAAGAGTCTGAAATATCTATTTGACCAGAAGGAACTGAATATGAGGCAGATAAGGTGGTTAGAATTCCTTAAAGACTATGATTTTAGTTTGAATTACCATCCGGGTAAGGCAAACGTAGTTGCTGATGCTTTAAGTAGGAAGACTTTGCATATGTCTATGCTAATAGTGAAGGAATTGGATTTGATTGAACAATTCAGAGACTTGAGTTTGGTATGTGAAGGTACTCCTACTAGTGTTAAGTTGGGGATGCTGAAGCTGACCAGTGGTATTTTGAAGAGATCAGAGAGGGCCAAAAGGCTGATGTCGAATTAGTCGAAAAGTTGACTTTGATTAACCAAGGCAAGAGCGGTGAATTCAGAGTTGACGAGAATGGTATACTGAGGTTTGGAAATAGAGTTTGTGTTCCGGATGTTGCTGAACTTCGAAGAAATATTTTAGAAGAAGGACACCGTAGTGGATTAAGTATTCATCCTGGTGCTACCAAGATGTATCATGATTTGAGAAAGCTATTTTGGTGGCCTGGAATGAAGAAAGAAATTGCTGAGTTTGTGTATTCTTGTTTGACTTGTCAGAAGTCAAAGGTTGAACACCAGAAGCCATCTGGATTTATGCAACCGATGTTTATTCCTGAGTGGAAGTGGGATAGCATATCGATGGATTTTGTTTCGGGTTTGCTGAGAACTGTTAAGAATTGTGAAGCTATCTGGGTTGTGGTGGACAAATTGACAAAGTCTGCACATTTCATACCGGTAAGAATGGATTATCCGATGGAAAAGCTGGCTCAATTATACATTGAGAAAATAGTCAGTCTGCATGGTATTCCTTCGAGTATCGTGTCAGACAGAGATCCGAGATTTACGTCTAAGTTCTGGGAAGGTTTGCAGAAGACTTTGGGTACTAAGCTGAGACTGAGTTCTGCTTATCATCCGCAGACGGATGGACAGACTGAGAGAACAATTCAGTCGTTAGAAGATTTGTTACGTGCTTGTGTATTAGAAAAAGGAGGTGCTTGGGATAGTTATCTGCCTTTGATTGAATTTACCTACAACAACAGTTTTCATTCGAGTATAGGTATGGCTCCGTTTGAGGCATCGTATGGTAGGAGATGTAGAACTCCATTGTGTTGGTACGAAGCTGGTGAGAGTGCTGTGATTGGACCAGAAATTGTACAACAGACTACGGGGAAGATTAAGATGATTCAAGAGAAGATGAAAGCCTCTCAGAGTCGTCAAAAGAGTTATTATGATAAGAGGAGGAAGACACTTGAGTTTCAAGAGGGAGATCATGTGTTTATGAAGGTTACTCCTATGACGGGTATTGGTCGAGCTTTGAAGTCAAAGAAGTTGACTCCGCGTTTTATTGGACCATTCCAAATTTCAGAAAGAGTGGGAGAAGTGGCGTATCGTATTGCGTTACCGCCAATGCTTGCCAACTTGCATGATGTATTTCATGTGTCTCAATTGAGGAAATACATTTCGGATCCGTCCCACGTGATCCAAGTGGATGATGTACAGGTGAAAGACAACTTAACGGTGGAAACGTTACCTGTGAGGATTGAAGATAGAAGACTGAAGCAGTTGCGGGGCAAGGAAATAGCTTTAGTCAGAGTAGCTTGGGGAGGACCAGCTGAAGGAAATGTTACCTGGGAGCTAGAGAGCCAGATGAAGGATTCGTATCCAGAGCTCTTTACCTGAGGTATGTTTTCGAGGACGAAAACTCTTTTAGTGGGGGAGAGTTGTAACGCCCGTATAATTTTAATATTAATTTAATCAAGAATATTGAATTAATAATTAGAATTATTAAGGATTTTGTGAAAATAATAAATAAATAATGGTTTATGGCATTTGGGCCATGTGAGAAATAGTAAAAGGGGGGGGGTGTGATATAGGAAGGCCCTTTACTAATATTATTATTATTTTCATAAAATAATTGGAATTAGGAAGAAAGAAAGAACGTGAAAGAACAGAAGTCTGAGGAACGAGGAACGTGAAGGAGAACGGTAGAGGGAGAGACCAAGAATCAAGAAATTTGTCTAAGGTAAGGGGAGACTTATCTGATTATCATCTATTATAGGGTTAGGGGTTGATAATACTGAATAGATGTGGAATTCGGGTCGATTGAGTCATATGATAGGTTTAGGGATTCAGTCAATTGTAGGATGTTTGATCTCTATGTTTGAATCTATGATGTCTGCGTTGTTATGGTCTCAATTGATGTGTAATTGGTGTATTATGAGACGTATTTTGTATTGTTTGTGCATTCTATTTCTCTAGGTTCGTACTGGTATGGTTTGGGTGTGTTTGGAACGCATAGAATGTTGTTTTCTGCAGGTTGGGGTTTCAAACATTGCCGGTTCGCGCCGCGTGCACAGGGTGGCACCGCGAACAGGTGGGCAGAATGCCAGGAAGTTGTGATATGCTCAGGTCGCGCCGCGTACCTGTGTTCGCGCCGCGAAGGCGTAACTTTTTCTCGTTTCGCGCCGCGTGTTGATGTTTGCGCCGCGAACAGCTTGGCAGAGAGCCAATGAGTTTTTGGGACGCTCAGTGCGTGCCGCGAACTGGTGATGGTGCCGCGTGCTGTTGGTGTTTTGAGATATTTTAAAAGTCCAAAGATGCATAACTTTTTAACCGTTGGTCCGTTTGATGCGCCGTTTTGAGCTAAACGAACCTTGTAGGATAATCTATATGATGATGATTGATTGGTTTCTAGGATGTGTCGCACCCTAAATTTTGACCTAATTTTTTTTCACTTAATTCATTCTCATATGCATAATCAAAGTATCATTGCATTTTTATGTCTGCTTTTCATGCATCATTTGAATGGTTAAGTTTGTTGTTATTGGAATTAATATATATTTTTTCTTTAACAACTAAAACTAATTATAGATTAAAGTTTGTTGTAATTCATGCTTTTTTATCTAAGTACACTATACATGATTAAATACAAAAAATAGTTGCAATAGAAGATGTATATAATTCGGAACCATTTTCTCTTTATAATTAATTGCATTTAGTAAATATTTTTGTTTCACTTTATATAGTTTAAAGTCAGAATTTATAATTTGTACCAAAAACATAAGTATACATATTGTTTTGATTACATTTCAAATCATCAATACAAAAAAATAAATAAGGAAGTATCAAAGTTGCACGCTCTTTTCACCATCATCTTCATGTTATGCCCCACACCCTGCTCCAATAACCACCAACCTGCTATTGCCGCTCCAACCTGCAGCAACAAGCCAAAACAACACCTGCAAAATCAGTACAACCTTGCACACAAATGGAAAGACAATAACCTGCAAACCAAAAGCATAAATCAGGACACCAAAAAATGATTTTTACTTCAAAATTTTGGCTCTAATCTTCCCTCCAATCTCACCTTTCAGGGACTATAAATTAGAACAAAAGCAACAACAACAGGGGGCGGAAAAAACCCTAGAGATCGGCAGCCACCAAAACCTAATAGAAAAACTCTCAATCTAATCCTCAGTCACCTTACATACAGCTCCGCTAAACCAATATCAGACTCATAACCTCAACTTTCACTAGACTCCACTCATCATCTTCAATTTACCTACACACAATACCTTAACCATACGCAGACCTTTCACCTCACAACCTTCATCCAACAACCTTATTTGTAACCCTCAGAGACCTGCATAAACTCTCAATTCCTAACCTCTAACATACCACTCAACCTCGAATCGAGCAAACTCTCCAACATACTCGCATAACTGAACTCAGCGTAACACACCACCAACAACTTAAAACAACAACACACGCAGTAGAGGCAAACACGCAGGAGTCAGAAGAAGAAGAGGAATCAACTGAAACTCATACGGTGGATGAATCAGGGAGAGGTCGAAGGAAATTACCTTAACGTGCGCCGCTGAAACTTTCAATCTTGATAAAATCTCCGTCGGTTAGTTCGTTTTTCGCTGTGATGTTTGATTGCAATTACCCATTCCCTCTATTTGATTGATGTATTTGTAAAATCATACTGAAATAATGAACAAGTTGGGGTTTTAGGGATTGTTGGGGATAAGGATTTTAACTAATTACTGTCATTTTTCTGTTTGTTCTTGGCAAATCGAAAACGAGTGGCATCGAGAGAGTATCGAGGGTGAAGAGATTAAGTTGAGTCGATAATGAGAGAGGCGGAGAGTTCTTTCGTTGTTGTTGCGTTTGTTTCAAATCGAGAGAGATGAGGAGAAGAGGATGTTTTCTGATTTCGTGAAAGGGGCAGATGTTTGGTCCCTAGGGTTTTCTAACCCGTTTCAAAATTTTGGTAGAAGGGATTCGGATCTTAGGTCAACCCGGTCCGGCCCAAACAGCAACCTTTATTTATTTATTTTATTATTCAGTTCTTAAACATGTTGGGCTCAAAGGATCTGTTACTTATGTACCTCCCATCTTTGCTATCCGCTGGCCCAATGGGTATTTTCATTTTATTTCTTTAATTTGTTTCTAATTTCATTTTTTTGTTGTTAGTTAATTTTATAACAAATGAATAAAACATTCAAAAATACTTTTCAAATACTTTTTATTTGTTAAAATAGTTTCTCCATTAAAAAGATCAAAAACAAATCTCGATCCAAAAATCAATAAATCTTGGTCCAATGCCAAGTCGTTTCAAATAACTTCTCGATCCAACGTCGAGTTTTCTTCTTTACAAAATTCTATTCTTTAAACCATACCGAAAGATCGAGTGACAAGGGGTGAACACCTCTTGAATACATTGATCTTTTGAATCAAAACACTTTAATCAAACCAAGAGATTAAGTGACAAGGGGTGCACACCTCTTGAATACCTTGATCTTTTGAATTAAAATACATTAATTAAGTCAAAGTGATTAAGTGACAAGGGGTGCACACCTCTTGAATACCTTTGATCCTTTGAATAAACATCTTTCTTAATTAAATCAAAGTGATTAAGTGACAAGGGGTGCACACCTCTTGAATACCTTTGATCCTTTGAATAAAAATATTTCCTAATTAAATCAAAGTGATTAAGTGACAAGGGGTGCACACCTCTTGAATACCTTTGATCCTTTGAATCAAACTTAAAAATCCTTTCTTAATTAAATCGAAGTGATTAAGTGACAAGGGGTGCACACCTCTTGAATACCTTTGATCCTTTGAATAAAAATCTTTCTTAATTAAATCAAAGTGATTAAGTGACAAGGGGTGCACACCTCTTGAATACCTTTGATCCTTTGAATAAAAATATTTCCTAATTAAATCAAAGTGATTAAGTGACAAGGGGTGCACACCTCTTGAATACCTTTGATCCTTTGAATCAAACTTAAAAATCCTTTCTTAATTAAATCGAAGTGATTAAGTGACAAGGGGTGCACACCTCTTGAATACCTTTGATCCTTTGAATAAAAATCTTTCTTAATTAAATCAAAGTGATTAAGTGACAAGGGGTGCACACCTTTTGAATACCTTTGATCCTTTGAATAAAAATCTTTCTTAATTAAATCAAAGTGATTAAGTGACAAGGGGTGCACACCTCTTGAATACCTTTGATCCTTTGAATATTAACATCTTTCTTAATTAAATCAAAGTTGATTAAGTGACAAGGGGTGCACACCTCTTGAATACCTTTTATCCTTTGAACCAAAAACATCCTTCATTAGATTAACCAACAAACTCGTAGTTTTTTACTCCGAACTACGACCGCTCTGACTTTCCCATTGCACGAGGGAATACGTAGGCACAAGATACAAATGTCTTGGCGAGCACAATAATAAAAAATAAAAATCCTTTTTCTTTTGTCGATTAATAAATTAAAGAACGCAAACATTACGCAAACACCCATTCATAAAACTAGCTAAATGGGTCCCATCGAGTACGATGGAGGTGAGGGGTGCTAATACCTTCCCCTTGCTTAACCGACTCCCGAACCCTAATTTGGTTGCGATGACCATCTTATCCATTTGTTTTTATTCATGGGTTTTATTCGATATTTTCCCTTTCCTTTTTGGAACAAATAAAGATCGGTGGCGACTCTGTTCTTTTTCGAGTGTGTAGACACCTCGAGTAATTTTTTAGCGCTACAGAATTGGCGACTCTGCTGGGGAAGTGTGAAAATAATCTTAAGAGAGTCAACCCTAGTTTAGTTTGTTTTATGTCTAAAAGTTTGCCTTTGTTTGTTTACTCTTGTGTTCTTTATGTTTATTCTTATGTTCTTTATGCTTATTCTTGTGCACTTGTGTTATTTATGTTTACTCTGGTATTATTTATGTTTCTTTACTCTTGCTTTATTGCTTGTATTTATATTGCTATATTCATCTGTGGGAATGGGAATGATGCTTGAGTGAAGCTCTCAACCCGAGCTTTTGAAAAACAAGAGAAAAAACATAAGTTAGGAGGTGGTTATGTAGTGCTAGTCCCCAGGGTGAACACCTTGAATGGCTAATACGAAAACCCCACTTGGAGGAGGCCCATTCATGAGATTTGTCATAAGATGGTTCGCCTGTCGCATGACGAAAATCTGATTTGGCCGTTAACTCCAAGGACCTTTAGAACCTGTTTCATCTATAGAGGTTATGTATCGATCCCCAAGGTGCACTCCTTGAATGATTGGTACAATAACCTCGCCTAGAGGATGTGTATTCATGAATTTGTCATAAGATGGCTCGCCTGTCGCATGGCGATATTCTGGTTATGCTTGGATGCCTCTAGGAACCGTTATATCCAAAAACTCTAGAGCTAACCTTGTGAGGGGATTTTTGGGTAAAGAACTTAGAACTATCCTAACTTAAGGAGCCTTCCGATAGGTTGTTCTATTACCTTGCTTTGCATCCCAACATTGCATGACATATCATTTGCATCATGCATACATCCATGTTATCCTTGTACCTCATTCCAACTGTCTCTTTCATCCAGTCACCATCAATCGTCAAGCTGATTCCCAGGCATCCTTATCAGACGCGAAGTCTTACTCGACATAAAGATGGAAGACCTTGAGCAAGAGAATCATGAATTCCGTGATGAAGTAACTACTCTTCGAGTTGGGGTGGAAAGATTGACTGCTTTGGTGGAAAGCTTAGTGGCTGCTCGGAATCAACCATCACCTCCTTCATCTCCTCGTGCCACTCAAACACAAACTGAAGTCCAGACTACTACGATCTGCGAAGTTTCTACTGCTACTGTTTCTATGGCTCCTATCACTGGTCTCTCTCACTATCAAATGCCTAATGGCTACCCTGGGGGCATGTCTTACAACTTTGTGCCAGAGGGATACCATCCTGTTACTGGAGCTGCTCAAACTACTCCTATAATGACCGTGATTCCACCCCCGGTACATACCGCGCCACAGGCTGAGGAACCCATTTACCAGGTTGAGCCCAATGAAAGAGGTGAAGTTTATGATGATTTCCAAGATCAATTCCAAGAGATGCGAAAGGAGATTAAGGCCCTCAAAGGGAAGAATTCATTTGGAAAGAATGCTTATGATATGTGTCTTGTGCCAAATGTGAAAATACCTGCCAAGTTTAAAGTGCCTGATTTTGAAAAGTATAAAGGGAGTTCATGTCCTCAGAGCCATTTGACCATGTACTGCAGAAAGATGGCCACTCATACTGATGATGATAAGTTATTGATCCACTATTTTCAAGATAGTCTAACTGGTGCTGCTTTGAAATGGTACATGGGATTGGATAGTACTCATATCGGTTCTTTTGATGACCTTGTAGAAGCGTTCATTTGACAATACAAGTATAATGTCGACATGGCTCCTGATAGAGACCAACTTCGAGCCATGGCACAAAAGGAGAAAGAGTCTTTCAAAGAGTATGCACAAAGATGGCGTGAGGTTGCCGCCCAAATCTCTCCTCGTATGGAAGAAAAAGAGATGACCAAAATGTTTTTAAAGACCCTAAGCTCATTTTACTATGAAAAAATGGTTGCAAGTGCTCCAACCGACTTCACTGAAATGGTGAATATGGGAATGCGACTAGAGGAAGGCGTACGAGAAGGACGATTGATTATGGAATCTGGATCGTCGATTGGAACCAAGAAATATGGAAACAACTTTCAGAAGAAGTGGGAAGATGAAACTATTGCTTTTGCAATTGATGGTGGAGAGTCTCATAACTCACGTTCCTACCGACCCTTAGCTTATCAGCAAGCACCATTCATATCATACGATCAGTATCCATATGTTGCGGCCGCACAATTCAAGCAACCATACCGACAGCCTTGGGCATCTCCTCCTCATAATTCTTCACAAAATGCTCCTCAGAATGCAGCTCAGAATCAGAATCGTCAACGGAATCAGAATAAACCTCAAAGGAACCATCAGAAGGAGGATCGCCGCATTGACCCAATTCCAATGACCTACGCTCAACTATGGCCATATCTAATCGAGAGTAAAGCAATAGCTCCCAGACCAACCCGACCTGCAAAGTTTCCATTTCCCAAGGAATACAATCCAAATGTCAAGTGTGATTTTCACGATGGGATATCAGGTCACTCCATTGAAGATTGCAATGTCCTGAAGGAAAAAGTTCAAGATCTGGTTGACAAAAAGATACTCTCTTTCAAGGATATTGGTCCTATGCCATGATCAGTGCTGAGACACCAAGGACATTCCTAAAACCAATGGGTCAAAGCAGATCATTGAGCCACTTTTTATCACTTGCATTTACGTTTCTTCGCTTGTTTGCTAAGTGTTTATTTGCTTTTGAACATTGTTAACTTTAATGGTGATATTAATGAAATGAGCATGCAAGTTTTGAATTGGTCCATTCGTATTCACTCTTTCTTCCTTTTATTTTATTTTGTTTCCTAAAAAAAAATGAAAAAAATTATGTTTATGTTTCTCCTATTTCCTTTTCTCTACCATACTTTTGTTTAAGCAAGTATTGGAGGATGACGATAAACAAAATACCCAATTTGCATCAGTGTGCTTTCAAATAAAACTTTGTTGATGATGTACAGGCATTCTTTCAAATCCCCAAACACTGGAGATATAAGGATGATAATCCCTCGTTAACCCCTTTGAGCCTTAGAAGTAGGTGTTTTCTTTCTGCACGCAATTGAAACCCTTAATCAAAACCTGGGGCAGGGTAGTTGTTCAGTTAAAATGACTAATGCATATGATTTCCAAGAGAATCATTTCATGGGAACCATTCTCGACCAAAGGTTCAACCACATCCTCTCTTCGTACACAATGTCGAAGTAGCAGTGAACATTTAAAGCTTATAACAGTTGTTTCCCTTGGAATATCAATAAGGCAGTCATAAATCTCAAATTCTTATATCATTGAACAAATGCCACACAAGTTGTTCAAAAAAAAAATCAAAGAAAAGCCCGCTAAGTCAAAACCTATAAAGGAGACTTAGGCAAAAAAAATTAGGGATACAAAAGTCAAAATAAAAGAGATCAGAAGATCATTATCAAAAGAAGAAAAGCAAAAACAAACTTGTGTGACTTCCCAAAGAAAAATAGGTGACTGTCACCTTAGAATCTATTGGTTCTCAAGCATCATTCGTAATCCTTCTTGGAAATTGAATACATGAGTCAGTTAACTGAACTTAGGATTGGAGTACATCACGAAGAATGGGTGGGTTAAAATCAAAATTTGAGCCTATATCCATTGTTTCTTAAACCGTGAACCTGGCCACGTTACAACCTTCCAAAGTCCTAATTGAAGCAAGGTTTCTTTTGAAAGCATACTAAAGCAAGGTTGCGTTAACCCGACTCCTGAATATTTGCTAATCATTTGTTTCGATACCACGCTATCACATCATCTTTCACATCTTGAATTTCAAACTTTCATTCTCATACGGATTTATTCATCGTATACCACAGTTTCATTTCAATAAATGATTGTTCTCAAAACTTGCATGCACGTCGCATTAAAATTACCATTTTGAATTGAATAGTTTCATTTGTAAGTAAGCACTTTACATCAAGGAAGTTCCAACAATGGAAATCAATTGAAGAGCCTAAAGTGGAACCATCAAGGTCGCATCACTTCAGAAGTCCATCATTCAGGGGCATTTCATTTCAAAGTTCCCAAGGACTGGGGCATGTCATCTCAGAATCATCAGTTTGAATCCAAAACTTTGTTGAAGCAAATTTCTCCATAGACTCGGCATTCTGGGGCAAATCAAGGCCAAGACCTTTCCTTCAAGCGGCCCAAGCAGACTATACCATATCAAGAAGTCCACAAACTCAAAATTGGTGTCGGGAATTATGCTTGCACAAAACTCCTACCAAGGGACTCTTTTCACTTCACAAAAAAAATCATGACCCTCCACTGGGGCATATGTCAAAACATTACAAATAGAAAATTTCATTCATTGCATGCATTCATTTATCATGCATATCATTCATGGGGCAACCTCCCACAACATCAAATCAAAATTTCAATCTTGCTCAGGCTTTTCCATTGAGAATCAAGCCCAGTCCACCATGGACATCCAAAAAATGCATTGCCCATTGGCACACATCCGGTAAACTCATTACCTGCATTGATCAACCATCATACATCATTACACGTGCATCAATTTGCACAAAAGAAAAAACCAAGATGTCTCATACATAAGCAAAAAGCATGCATGGATTCATAATCCCTAATGATGTCACCGCAATCATTATTTTCTTGCTAATCCACTGATTGAGCATGCTTGTTAATCTTTTCCAACCCACTGGTTGAAATTAATCATTTACCTTCTGGTCTTTTGAATCAGCCTACTGGTTGAGAACCGTTCTGTTCATTTTTGTCAGCCCACTGGTTGAATTTAATCATGAATCGCATTTTTCAATTGTTATCAATCCGCTGATTGAAAGTCATTTTTTTTTTGTCAACCCACTGGTTGAAGTTTATCCTTTTTGTGTCAATCCACTGATTGGCGATCACTTGTTTTATCAACCCACAGGTTGAAGTTTGTCATTTTTCCTGTCAATCCACAGATTGAACATCACTTATTTTGTCAACCCGCTGGTTGAAGTTTACCTTTTTTTTGTGTCAATCCACTGATTGACTATCACTTGTTTTGTCAACCCACCGGTTGAAGTTAATCTTTTTTTTGTGTCAATCCACAGATTGAACATCACTTATTTTGTCAACCCGCTGGTTGAAGTTTACCTTTTTTTTGTGTCAATCCACTGATTGACTATCACTTGTTTTGTCAACCCACTGGTTGAAGTTCATCTTTTTTGTGTCAATCCACTGATTGAAGATCACTTATTTTGTCAACCCGCTGGTTGAAGTTTACCCTTTTTTGTATCAATCCACTGATTGAATATCACTTGTTTTGTCGACCCACTGGTTGAAATTAATCATTTTTCGTGTCAATCCACTGATTGAACATCATTTGACTTGCCAACCCACTGGTTGAAATTTATCGTTCATCTTGTTAACCCGCTGGTTACAGTCAATCATTTACTTTCCGCTTAAATCAAAGCAACCCACTGGTTGAGAGCAGTTTTTTTTTCTTTGTCAATCCACTGGTTGAAAGAGTCGACTCACTAGTTGACAACAAATTTGTTTCACCTTCATTAATCCACTGGTTAATGTTAGTCATGTCTTGTTTTAAAGTCAACTCAATAGTTGATGACATTTTGTTTACTCCCATCAATCCACTGGTTGATGCATTTCTTCTTTCTTAATTGTTCAAACTCAATCCTCTGATTGAAAACGACTTCTTCGCACCATTGCCTTTCCCCATCAAGTGTTCTCATTGGAACTCCTTGACAAATTACCTCATCAATCCCCACAGATTTACTTTCAGTTATCATATCCTCAGCAAGAATTCATGCATCAATGCGTTCGTGACATTTCATCGCATCAAGGGCCAAAATTCAGGTCACTTAGTATTTAATTACCTTTCGCCTTTGATATCCCGAAGATCAAGGTCGTTCGAGCTATCTGGCTAAAGATAATTAAATAGGGGCATCTGTCGCACCCTAAATTTTGACCTAATTTTTTTTCACTTAATTCATTCTCATATGCATAATCAAAGTATCATTGCATTTTTATGTCTGCTTTTCATGCATCATTTGAATGGTTAAGTTTGTTGTTATTGGAATTAATATATATTTTTTCTTTAACAACTAAAACTAATTATAGATTAAAGTTTGTTGTAATTCATGCTTTTTTATCTAAGTACACTATACATGATTAAATACAAAAAATAGTTGCAATAGAAGATGTATATAATTCGGAACCATTTTCTCTTTATAATTAATTGCATTTAGTAAATATTTTTGTTTCACTTTATATAGTTTAAAGTCAGAATTTATAATTTGTACCAAAAACATAAGTATACATATTGTTTTGATTACATTTCAAATCATCAATACAAAAAAATAAATAAGGAAGTATCAAAGTTGCACGCTCTTTTCACCATCATCTTCATGTTATGCCCCACACCCTGCTCCAATAACCACCAACCTGCTATTGCCGCTCCAACCTGCAGCAACAAGCCAAAACAACACCTGCAAAATCAGTACAACCTTGCACACAAATGGAAAGACAATAACCTGCAAACCAAAAGCATAAATCAGGACACCAAAAAATGATTTTTACTTCAAAATTTTGGCTCTAATCTTCCCTCCAATCTCACCTTTCAGGGACTATAAATTAGAACAAAAGCAACAACAACAGGGGGCGGAAAAAACCCTAGAGATCGGCAGCCACCAAAACCTAATAGAAAAACTCTCAATCTAATCCTCAGTCACCTTACATACAGCTCCGCTAAACCAATATCAGACTCATAACCTCAACTTTCACTAGACTCCACTCATCATCTTCAATTTACCTACACACAATACCTTAACCATACGCAGACCTTTCACCTCACAACCTTCATCCAACAACCTTATTTGTAACCCTCAGAGACCTGCATAAACTCTCAATTCCTAACCTCTAACATACCACTCAACCTCGAATCGAGCAAACTCTCCAACATACTCGCATAACTGAACTCAGCGTAACACACCACCAACAACTTAAAACAACAACACACGCAGTAGAGGCAAACACGCAGGAGTCAGAAGAAGAAGAGGAATCAACTGAAACTCATACGGTGGATGAATCAGGGAGAGGTCGAAGGAAATTACCTTAACGTGCGCCGCTGAAACTTTCAATCTTGATAAAATCTCCGTCGGTTAGTTCGTTTTTCGCTGTGATGTTTGATTGCAATTACCCATTCCCTCTATTTGATTGATGTATTTGTAAAATCATACTGAAATAATGAACAAGTTGGGGTTTTAGGGATTGTTGGGGATAAGGATTTTAACTAATTACTGTCATTTTTCTGTTTGTTCTTGGCAAATCGAAAACGAGTGGCATCGAGAGAGTATCGAGGGTGAAGAGATTAAGTTGAGTCGATAATGAGAGAGGCGGAGAGTTCTTTCGTTGTTGTTGCGTTTGTTTCAAATCGAGAGAGATGAGGAGAAGAGGATGTTTTCTGATTTCGTGAAAGGGGCAGATGTTTGGTCCCTAGGGTTTTCTAACCCGTTTCAAAATTTTGGTAGAAGGGATTCGGATCTTAGGTCAACCCGGTCCGGCCCAAACAGCAACCTTTATTTATTTATTTTATTATTCAGTTCTTAAACATGTTGGGCTCAAAGGATCTGTTACTTATGTACCTCCCATCTTTGCTATCCGCTGGCCCAATGGGTATTTTCATTTTATTTCTTTAATTTGTTTCTAATTTCATTTTTTTGTTGTTAGTTAATTTTATAACAAATGAATAAAACATTCAAAAATACTTTTCAAATACTTTTTATTTGTTAAAATAGTTTCTCCATTAAAAAGATCAAAAACAAATCTCGATCCAAAAATGAATAAATCTTGGTCCAATGCCAAGTCGTTTCAAATAACTTCTCGATCCAACGTCGAGTTTTCTTCTTTACAAAATTCTATTCTTTAAACCATACCGAAAGATCGAGTGACAAGGGGTGAACACCTCTTGAATACATTGATCTTTTGAATCAAAACACTTTAATCAAACCAAGAGATTAAGTGACAAGGGGTGCACACCTCTTGAATACCTTGATCTTTTGAATTAAAATACATTAATTAAGTCAAAGTGATTAAGTGACAAGGGGTGCACACCTCTTGAATACCTTTGATCCTTTGAATAAACATCTTTCTTAATTAAATCAAAGTGATTAAGTGACAAGGGGTGCACACCTCTTGAATACTTTTGATCCTTTGAATAAAAATATTTCCTAATTAAATCAAAGTGATTAAGTGACAAGGGGTGCACACCTCTTGAATACCTTTGATCCTTTGAATCAAACTTAAAAATCCTTTCTTAATTAAATCGAAGTGATTAAGTGACAAGGGGTGCACACCTCTTGAATACCTTTGATCCTTTGAATAAAAATCTTTCTTAATTAAATCAAAGTGATTAAGTGACAAGGGGTGCACACCTCTTGAATACCTTTGATCCTTTGAATAAAAATATTTCCTAATTAAATCAAAGTGATTAAGTGACAAGGGGTGCACACCTCTTGAATACCTTTGATCCTTTGAATCAAACTTAACAATCCTTTCTTAATTAAATCGAAGTGATTAAGTGACAAGGGGTGCACACCTCTTGAATACCTTTGATCCTTTGAATAAAAATCTTTCTTAATTAAATCAAAGTGATTAAGTGACAAGGGGTGCACACCTCTTGAATACCTTTGATCCTTTGAATAAAAATCTTTCTTAATTAAATCAAAGTGATTAAGTGACAAGGGGTGCACACCTCTTGAATACCTTTGATCCTTTGAATATTAACATCTTTCTTAATTAAATCAAAGTTGATTAAGTGACAAGGGGTGCACACATCTTGAATACCTTTTATCCTTTGAACCAAAAACATCCTTCATTAGATTAACCAACAAACTCGTAGTTTTTTACTCCGAACTACGACCGCTCTGACTTTCCCATTGCACGAGGGAATACGTAGGCACAAGATACAAATGTCTTGGCGAGCACAATAATAAAAAATAAAAATCCTTTTTCTTTTGTCGATTAATAAATTAAAGAACGCAAACATTACGCAAACACCCATTCATAAAACTAGCTAAATGGGTCCCATCGAGTACGATGGAGGTGAGGGGTGCTAATACCTTCCCCTTGCTTAACCGACTCCCGAACCCTAATTTGGTTGCGATGACCATCTTATCCATTTGTTTTTATTCATGGGTTTTATTCGATATTTTCCCTTTCCTTTTTGGAACAAATAAAGATCGGTGGCGACTCTATTCTTTTTCGAGTGTGTAGACACCTCGAGTAATTTTTTAGCGCTACAGGATGATGAAAATACATGTATGCTATTCTTGTTGAGTATGATGATTGATGCAAATACGTGTATGTTTTGTGTATGATGATTATGGAATTGTAATTGAATGATGTTAATGTATATGAACATACTTGAATGATGATGATGATGATGATGATGTTGATGATTGATGATTATGATAGTAGAAGTATGTTGTATATGTTGCATTCATTCATGCTCATTGATGATACTGTATCCATAAGGGTGTGTTGGATCAGTGAAGGGCATGATTCCCATCGTGTGGAATCTGTGCTGGTAGGGCCGTATCTTGGACGATGTTGGATCGGTCATGGGTTATCCCCATTTGAGGATGATTGGTACCACATGCATAGTGTCAGTTCATACATATGCATAATTTATAACATGATTGGATGTATTCCAGTGTTGTAAATATTAATGATGTATTGATTTTGGTTTGATTGTTGTGAATATCTGTTTATGAAACAATTGGGTGAATGATACAACTGTGATGTGTTATGGCTTTATAACCTTATAACATTTGTTAATTATGATGAGACTCACCCTTACATGTTGTCATTTTCAGATTGAGGATAGCGGCTGTTCGACTCGGTGAGGATTAGCTCATGAGTCAGTGTTTTAGTAGCGTCAGGTGTCATGCTCTGATAGTTGTAACACTGGGGACGCGATTGTTTAGAGTTTATGATTATGACTCTAGTTATGTTTTGATGTTTGGAAGGATAAGTTTTGAAGATGTTAAACTTAGTCCGTTTTTGATAAATTTCCGCTGTGTGAACATGAAACGTTTTAATTTATGATGATTACCTTAGTGAATGCATGACATGACTGAATGATGTTTGTTTATTATGAATTGTGGCACCCTTATTTCATGTACTCTGAATAATTGTTTTAAAATTGCCGCGGGGTTAGTAAGGGGTGTTACAATAGTGGTATCAGAGCATAGTCGGTCGTTATGACCAGAGTCTTAGTGTCAGTTTTGCTTTCCTGTGTATGCGACTAGTAAGAGTTAACTGTCGATACTTCTGTTCTGATTAAATTGGTTGTGATTTAAGCAGAACAGTGGCTGGAAGAGGAGGAAGAAACGATGATGCTATCTCTGAGGCTCTGGGCATGATTGCTGGTGTGCTGGGAGGAAATGCCAATGGAGCTGCGATCGGTGCTGACAGGCAGCTGAACAGTTTTCAGAGGAACAATCCTCCATTGTTCAAGGGCACGCATGATCCTGAAGGTGCTCAGAAGTGGCTTAAGGAGATCGAGAGAATCTTCAGAGTCATCGATTGTGCTGAGGATCTGAAGGTGAGGTATGGTACTCACATGTTGTCTGAAGAGGCTGACGACTGGTGGCTGACTACCAGGACTGAACTGGAAGCTGATGGTGTGGCTATTTCTTGGGCTGTGTTCAAGAGAGAGTTTTTGAGAAGGTACTTTCCTAAAGACGTGAGAGGTCGAAAGGAAATTGAATTTCTGGAACTAGTTCAAGGTAGTATGACAGTACCAGAGTATGCTTCGAAGTTCGTTGAGTTGGCAAAGTACTACGTCCACTACAACAATGATGAAGCTAGTGAATTCTCGAAATGCGTCAAGTTCGAGAACGGTCTCCGTGATGAGTTTAAGCAGGGTATCAGATATCAGAGAATCCGGAGATTTGTAGACTTGGTGGACTGTAGTAGGATCTTCGAGGAAGATAATCTCAAGCTGAAGTCATCTCACTCTCGCGAGTTAGATGACAGGAAAGGGAAGAAGCCTATGGATAAAGGTAAGCCATATGGTAGAGGTAATCCAAAGACTGGTGGTTGGTAGAAGCCTAGTGGGGGAGACTCCAGTGCTTTTGTCAGGTGCTATAACTGTGGTGAGGTCGGGCACCGTAGGAATGAGTGCAAGCTGAATCAGAAGAAGTGCTTCAAATGTGAAGAGGTGGGTCATGTTGCCGCTGATTGTAAGAAGAAGATTGTGACTTGTTACAATTGTGGTGAGGAGGGTCACATTAGCCCACAGTGTCCTAAACCGAAGAAGAACCAAGCTGGAGGGAAGGTCTTTGCCTTGTCTGGATCGGAAACCACTCCGGAGGATAGACTAATTAAAGGTACGTGTTTTATTCATGGCACATCATCATCATCATCATCATCATCATCATCATCATCATCATTATTAAGCATGTTCATATATACATTAACATCATTCATCACAATCAATCATCATTACCATCATTACAGAACATACATGTATTACACTAATCATCATCATCAAAAGTAAGAATATACATGTATTCACATCTTCCAAAACAAGTCAATCATCATTGTACAATTCTCAACAATCATCACATAATCATGTTTTCAACACGTCTTATATTGTCACATCTCATCACATATGTCAACAATATATCATCCATCAAACGAACAAAGTATTCACATCATACTCATATCATCACATGAAATATATCATGAGTTCCATTACACAATCAAACAAAATCATCATACGAATCATGTTTAAAACATAGCATGTATTGTCATATCTCATCATATATATGTACAATACATCATTCATCAAGCAATAAATTCATAATTCAAAATTACTTGAAAGCTACACCTCATTTTATCATTTAAACTCATAGGTTATCTCATAAGGTTCATCATACTCGAAACGGCACTAAAAACGGAGTTACGGATCAAAAGTTACGCATCATTGAACTTTCGAAGAAAATCACAAAACAGAATTTTTACACACAGAACCCATACGCGTATGGCACCTCCCATACGCGTATCACCCAAACCCATACGCGTATCAGTCATCCCATACGCAAATCAGCAGAACTAAATTTACACTGAAAATTCCCATACGAGTATCAATAGACCCATACGCGTATGGTCTCATCCCATACGCGTATGCCAGAATTCCATACGCAAAACACCAGTATTTCTCCAAAAATATGCAATTTCGCACCAGTCTGTTTTCCACTCGTTTTCACTCATAACAGGCTACGATTTTAGGTTTAAAACACCATCTTTTCACACATTAACATTTGGTATTCATCCAATTTCATCAATCTATTATCCTATGTCAGTTTTACACATTAAAACCTAACTTTCTATACAATTATTGGAAACCCATAATTCAGATTCAGTGTTCATGGAAGAACACAACAACACAATAACTGATACAATACCCACAACACAAACATCAATTAACATACAATTCTATATAGAATTCACAGAGGTATTCATCAATTATTCACTTATATTAAAATTATCCCAAAACCTGACTCTGACATATGATCAAATTGACCCAAACAATATCCCTAATCATGCCCTATCATTCATAACACGATAAGAGATGATAATTGGAAGAGTCCCCCCTTACCTTAGCCAAATTCTTGATCTTTGGTCCTCTTCCTCTTTGGTTCCTCTTTACGTTCCTCAGCTCTTCTCTTCCACTTCTCGTTTTCCACGTTCTGACTCTTTTTCCTTATTTCCTTTATTTTATGAAACCATAAAATAATTAGTAATGGGCTTACTCACTTAGCACCCTCATACTACTAATCTCACCATCCGGCCCAATGGCCCTTAATCCATAATTCTCCAATAATTCAACAAAATACCAAATAATTCTAAATAATAATTTAATTTCCGATTAAATTAAAATTAGAAAATATGGGGTGTTACAACTCTCCCCCACTAAAAGTGTTTTCGTCCTCGAAAACATACTTCCAGTGAAAAGTTCCAGATAGGAGTCCTTCGTCTATCTTTCTAGCTCCTAAGTAACATTCCCATCAGTCGATCATCAAAATCTGTTACCAACAAAAAACATGTTTCATACATTCAAATCCCAGTGCTTACGTCGCATTTGACCATCCAAAAGTATATCACTCGTTATATCTCCAAAAGGTTAACTACGACAGAACATTGAGGTACAACCTATATAATACGCTCAACAACTGAGTCATACAATTACACAATCCATAGTACGATCACACTGATCAACACTGCAGTAATGCATACCATCTACCGAACTTACCATTCTTAAACACACTTTTCCATCTGAGTGATAAGGTAATACTTACACTTTTCACCAACCGCTTCCTTCAAGAAACTCAATACTCATATTCTCATACTATTGAATTCCAATTATCTGACTCCTCTTAAGTCACACCAGCAATTATCCAACACGTTACATTCCGCTTTTTCCGCACTACTCTGATTACTCATCACAATCATCTATACCAAATAGATTTCTGAGTTTCACCTGATTCCGACTCTCTTTACTCATTCGTCCAAGAATCATTCTTCATCATTCATGGTACCAATTTACCATTCATTAATACTTACTCGCACTCAAAAACAAATTCCTAAGTTACTACATCTATTAAACATTCCGGCCATCGGAACGAGTGCACACAAGTAATTATAATCACGCTCATCAGCCTCAATACGCCATTTCTTACAAAACAACTCAAATTGAGTTTCGCTCTTTTCTAAGAATTAAATCAATTTCTCCCCTCATAGAGTATAATTCCTCATTATACCTGGAATCTACAATAACCCCTTAACAACAACACAAAATTATTACAACGTCATATAGCATCAACTCTTCGTTTTAATTTCGGCCGAATACATACTCGTTAACTACGTACAACCGTAATAACATATTCATCATCTCGGCAATTATTCAAAAGAGTTATAATTCTTCGACACGACATCCTTACATCCACTGGATTCTAAATCCAACATATAGATCAATACATAATCTCTATGTAGGCTTCCGACATATTAATTCCTTACTTCCCGCGAGTAGTACTCATAACACTACTCCACATCACACTTTCGCTGCGCGACTCTGATTACCCATCTTAAGTCATCATCCACCATGTTGCACTCTTTCATATTCACTTCTTCATAAGTTCACACAACATAGTGAGTGATTATTCCCACGGCTTAGTATTCATCACATCTTATACCATTAAGGTAACAAAACAAGCTCATCTCATCTATATGATTCCACCTACTACCAACAAGGGATTTAGGGTGATCAAGTCCTAAATTTGTCAATATTAGTTGAAAAACATATTTAAGCATAAACTGTCATTACTACATAATAGTGTCCATTTCCGAGTTTGAACCCAACTCATTAACATCGTCATAGTTCAATAATTCACTACGGTGTCCTTCTTCTAGAATATTCTGTCGAAGCTCAAAACATCAGGAGCACAAATCCAATCACTCAACCTCATTATACTATTCTCTTTGATTCTGAATTCACCGCCTCTACCTTGGTAATTCAAAGTCAACCTATCGATCAACTCAACATCATCTTCCTGACCTTCTCTAATCTTGTCAAGAATACCACTAGTCATCTCCTAGCATGCCCAATCTAACAATATTAGGAGTGCCTTCGCATACCAACTCAAGTCTCAAAATTGTCCAATTAAATCCAACCCATTCACCATTAACACCATCATTTTTAAAGACTTCCTACGCAACATACTAGCACAACATTTTCCTTATTAGGATGGTAATTCAAACCAAACTCATAATCCAAAAAAATATACTCTAATCATCTCTGCCGCCTCATATTAGGCCCTTTCTGATCACAGAGGTACTCCAACTCTTATGATCACTAAACACTTCGAATCTTGAACCATACAATCAACCTGCAAGACCAAGACAACATTCATAACTCGTGGTTTTAATTCAAATTCCATAACATCCTTCACGTCCAAATATCATTCCACTCGGAATCTCAACAAAGTCTTCCTTACATCAACAGATGTTAGAAATTCTCTACAATGCTTCTTTTATACCTGTCGTTACTTTGCCATCACAAATACGATTCCAAGAGTTCTAAAGTTCATTCCATCTTTACTACTAATTCACTTCTCACTAAAATCCATCGGTACTCAAGTCATCTTCATTACCGAATACCTCATCAACTTATTCATCGACAACATATTCTACTCAATTTCGTTTCAAACAATCCGACAATAGGCATTCTTATTCCAACAAGTTTCACGCTTCCATAACCGACTTCAGCACCTCTCCTCATAGGGTCACCCTACTGTATTTATAACTCTCCCATAAAGTATAACATAATCCCTCCTCTTCGTAGGTTCAAACGGCACATTAATCCGACACTCGAAACTCAAGATATGAATTTTCCAACGTCATCCAAAATGCAACATCGACATCATGCAGCAACGCTCTATACGGTAATCCCAAAACTCTTCAAATGGTATATTCAATTCTTAAAATTACTCCTCAACAAACCTTCTAATTATTCCTTCGATTCATTCAACACTGACACTGACATCCCGTGCAGTACCAATAAACAAGTCTAGTTATAAGAACAAGAGTAACCGTAACTTCACCTCTTTCCAACGTCATCCTGTCACAATTAAATATGTTACAGCTGCTGCAACTATTTTTATAACAAAGTTCATCTCGTTAGCTTTCCGACGCTTCAAACGGAACTCAATTCGGATGTCCAGAACTCCAGTTATGAATTTTCGAAGTTCCGCAGCTATTCAGCAATTTTCCTGCGTTTTGCTTACGGAAATCTCACTCCAAAACTCATTCTTCTCAACTCGATCACATTCCAAACAGCCCCTTATCATATCTCTTCACTTCCAAACATTCTTAAGACTTGAGCAACACATCCTATCGCCGAAGTGCGATTTATGGAACATTACGACAGCAATCCTCTTTGCAAACTTGCAGCTGAATCTCTTCCGAGACGTAAAGCTACTCAACTGACATCTTCGCAGTACACCAGTAGAGCTGACACATCGCAAATTTCCAATTTCCTTCTCTTACAATAACTGTCAATTACCTCTAATCATCTTCCTTCAAGATGTTCCAACTCAATTCCCAGTGAAGTCTTAATTCCCAGTCACCTTCAATTCGGGAAACAACAAACTCCAACAACGCTCGCACTGTTGCCAACAACAGCCTACTGAATCAATCTTCTTACAACTAAAACATAACCGAGAAGCCAAGCTTCTCCTCCACTTGTTTCAATCCAACACCGCAACAAACAAACAAGTACTGACAGTGATTCACTCACATGTCGTGCACCAAGGGATAAAACGCCGACAGTATTCAACTATCGTGCAACTCAACTGACTCGACAATTGGCCGGACGGACCGACCTGCTCTGATACCACTATTGTAACACCCGTCTAAACCCCGCGGCAATTAATTACATAAATCAGAGTAACATGCACAAGAGTGTCACAATTCATAAATAAAATAAACAACATCGGTCATATGTCATGCATTCACTAAGGAACATTTCATTATAACTCATACTTCATAATATATCATGTTGACACAGCGGAGTAACATCATCAAATTACATCACATCATCGATGTATTAATCCTCAAATAAATTAAACAAAAATGAGTTATTATCATAAACTCAAAAACAGCGTTTCCCCCAGTGTTACACCTATCAGAGCATGACCCGACGCTAAACAACATATCGACTCATGAGCTAATCCTCACCGAGTCGGAGCCGCTATCCTCAATCTGAAAAATATAGTGTAAGGGTGAGTCTCATTCGCAATTAACAAATATTATTGCATTATAAATAACAGTACATCAATAGTTATATTATTCACCCAACTCATCTATATCCAGATTATCCATCACTACACAAACACACAACACCAAAACATAACAAGGAAATACATTCAGTCATGTTATCAAATTCATGCATATGAATGCAACTGACTCTATGCATGTGGTACCGAACATCACCAGTGGAAATCATCCACCGACCGATCTATCATCATCCAGATACGGCCCTGCCAGCACAAATTCCACACAATGGGAATTCTGCCCTCCACTGAATCCTCTCATCATCTAGGATTCAGCCCTCATCAATGTTTATGAATGCATGCAAATATGTATATAACATACTTTCATCATCACCATTCGATGAGTAGCATCATCTATACTCATTTCATCATCATCATCATCATCATCATCATCATCATCATCATCATTATTAAGCATGTTCATATATACATTAACATCATTCATCACAATCAATCATCATTACCATCATTACAGAACATACATGTATTACACTAATCATCATCATCAAAAGTAAGAATATACATGTATTCACATCTTCCAAAACAAGTCAATCATCATTGTACAATTCTCAACAATCATCACATAATCATGTTTTCAACACGTCTTATATTGTCACATCTCATCACATATGTCAACAATATATCATCCATCAAACGAACAAAGTATTCACATCATACTCATATCATCACATGAAATATATCATGAGTTCCATTACACAATCAAACAAAATCATCATACGAATCATGTTTAAAACATAGCATGTATTGTCATATCTCATCATATATATGTACAATACATCATTCATCAAGAAATAAATTCATAATTTAAAATTACTTGAAAGCTACACCTCATTTTATCATTTAAACTCATAGGTTATCTCATAAGGTTCATCATACTCGAAACGGCACTAAAAACGGAGTTACGGATCAAAAGTTACGCATCATTGAACTTTCGAAGAAAATCACAAAACAGAATTTTTACACACAGAACCCATACGCGTATGGCACCTCCCATACGCGTATCACCCAAACCCATACGCGTATCAGTCATCCCATACGCAAATCAGCAGAACTAAATTTACACTGAAAATTCCCATACGAGTATCAACAGACCCATACGCGTATGGCCTCATCCCATACGCGTATGCCAGAATTCCATACGCAAAACACCAGTATTTCTCCAAAAATATGCAATTTCGCACCAGTCTGTTTTCCACTCGTTTTCACTCATAACAGGCTACGATTTTAGGTTTAAAACACCATCTTTTCACACATTAACATATGGTATTCATCCAATTTCATCAATCTATTATCCTATGTCAGTTTTACACATTAAAACCTAACTTTCTATACAATTATTGGAAACCCATAATTCAGATTCAGTGTTCATGGAAGAACACAACAACACAATAACTGATACAATACCCACAACACAAACATCAATTAACATACAATTCTATATAGAATTCACAGAGGTATTCATCAATTATTCAGTTATATTAAAATTATCCCAAAACCTGACTCTGACATATGATCAAATTGACCCAAACAATATCCCTAATCATGCCCTATCATTCATAACACGATAAGAGATGATAATTGGAAGAGTCCCCCCTTACCTTAGCCAAATTCTTGATCTTTGGTCCTCTTCCTCTTTGGTTCCTCTTTACGTTCCTCAGCTCTTCTCTTCCACTTCTCGTTTTCCACGTTCTGACTCTTTTTCCTTATTTCCTTTATTTTATGAAACCATAAAATAATTAGTAATGGGCTTACTCACTTAGCACCCCCATACTACTAATCTCACCATCCGGCCCAATGGCCCTTAATCCATAATTCTCCAATAATTCAACAAAATACCAAATAATTCTAAATAATAATTTAATTTCCGATTAAATTAAAATTAGAAAATATGGGGTGTTACAACTCTCCCCCACTAAAAGTGTTTTCGTCCTCGAAAACATACTTCCAGTGAAAAGTTCCAGATAGGAGTCCTTCGTCTATCTTTCTAGCTCCTAAGTAACATTCCCATCAGTCGATCATCAAAATCCATCTGATGTTACCAACAGAAAACATGTTTCATACATTCAAATCCCAGTGCTTACGTCGCATTTGACCATCCAAAAGTATATCACTCGTTATATCTCCAAAAGGTTAACTACGATAGAACATTGAGGTACAACCTATATAATACGCTCAACAACTGAGTCATACAATTACACAATCCATAGTACGATCACACTGATCAACACTGCAGTAATGCATACCATCTACCGAACTTACCATTCTTAAACACACTTTTCCATCTGAGTGATAAGGTAATACTTACACTTTTCACCAACCGCTTCCTTCAAGAAACTCAATACTCATATTCTCATACTATTGAATTCCAATTATCTGACTCCTCTTAAGTCACACCAGCAATTATCCAACACGTTACATTCCGCTTTTTCCGCACTACTCTGATTACTCATCACAATCATCTATACCAAATAGATTTCTGAGTTTCACCTGATTCCGACTCTCTTTACTCATTCGTCCAAGAATCATTCTTCATCATTCATGGTACCAATTTACCATTCAGTAATACTTACTCGCACTCAAAAACAAATTCCTAAGTTACTACATCTATTAAACATTCCGGCCATCGGAACGAGTGCACACAAGTAATTATAATCACGCTCATCAGCCTCAATACGCCATTTCTTACAAAACAACTCAAATTGAGTTTCGCTCTTTTCTAAGAATTAAATCAATTTCTCCCCTCATAGAGTATAATTCCTCATTATACCTGGAATCTACAATAACCCCTTAACAACAACACAAAATTATTACAACGTCATATAGCATCAACTCTTCGTTTTAATTTCGGCCGAATACATACTCGTTAACTACGTACAACCGTAATAACATATTCATCATCTCGGCAATTATTCAAAAGAGTTATAATTCTTCGACACGACATCCTTACATCCACTGGATTCTAAATCCAACATATAGATCAATACATAATCTCTATGTAGGCTTCCGACATATTAATTCCTTACTTCCCGCGAGTAGTACTCATAACACTACTCCACATCACACTTTCGCTGCGCGACTCTGATTACCCATCTTAAGTCATCATCCACCATGTTGCACTCTTTCATATTCACTTCTTCATAAGTTCACACAACATAGTGAGTGATTATTCCCACGGCTTAGTATTCATCACATCTTATACCATTAAGGTAACAAAACAAGCTCATCTCATCTATATGATTCCACCTACTACCAACAAGGGATTTAGGGTGATCAAGTCCTAAATTTGTCAATATTAGTTGAAAAACATATTTAAGCATAAACTGTCATTACTACATAATAGTGTCCATTTCCGAGTTTGAACCCAACTCATTAACATCGTCATAGTTCAATAATTCACTACGGTGTCCTTCTTCTAGAATATTCTGTCGAAGCTCAAAACATCAGGAGCACAAATCCAATCACTCAACCTCATTATACTATTCTCTTTGATTCTGAATTCACCGCCTCTACCTTGGTAATTCAAAGTCAACCTATCGATCAACTCAACATCATCTTCCTGACCTTCTCTAATCTTGTCAAGAATACCACTAGTCATCTCCTAGCATGCCCAATCTAACAATATTAGGAGTGCCTTCGCATACCAACTCAAGTCTCAAAATTGTCCAATTAAATCCAACCCATTCACCATTAACACCAACATTTTTAAAGACTTCCTACGCAACATACTAGCACAACATTTTCCTTATTAGGATGGTAATTCAAACCAAACTCATAATCCAAAAAAATATACTCTAATCATCTCTGCCGCCTCATATTAGGCCCTTTCTGATCACAGAGGTACTCCAACTCTTATGATCACTAAACACTTCGAATCTTGAACCATACAATCAACCTGCAAGACCAAGACAACATTCATAACTCGTGGTTTTAATTCAAATTCCATAACATCCTTCACGTCCAAATATCATTCCACTCGGAATCTCAACAAAGTCTTCCTTACATCAACAGATGTTAGAAATTCTCTACAATGCTTCTTTTATACCTGTCGTTACTTTGCCATCACAAATACGATTCCAAGAGTTCTAAAGTTTATTCCATCTTTACTACTAATTCACTTCTCACTAAAATCCATCGGTACTCAAGTCATCTTCATTACCGAATACCTCATCAACTTATTCATCGACAACATATTCTACTCAATTTCGTTTCAAACAATCCGACAATAGGCATTCTTATTCCAACAAGTTTCACGCTTCCATAACCGACTTCAGCACCTCTCCTCATAGGGTCACCCTACTGTATTTATAACTCTCCCATAAAGTATAACATAATCCCTCCTCTTCGTAGGTTCAAACGGCACATTAATCCGACACTCGAAACTCAAGATATGAATTTTCCAACGTCATCCAAAATGCAACATCGACATCATGCAGCAACGCTCTATACGGTAATCCCAAAACTCTTCAAATGGTATATTCAATTCTTAAAATTACTCCTCAACAAACCTTCTAATTATTCCTTCGATTCATTCAACACTGACACTGACATCCCGTGCAGTACCAATAAACAAGTCTAGTTATAAGAACAAGAGTAACCGTAACTTCACCTCTTTCCAACGTCATCCTGTCACAATTAAATATGTTACAGCTGCTGCAACTATTTTTATAACAAAGTTCATCTCGTTAGCTTTCCGACGCTTCAAACGGAACTCAATTCGGATGTCCAGAACTCCAGTTATGAATTTTCGAAGTTCCGCAGCTATTCAGCAATTTTCCTGCGTTTTGCTTACGGAAATCTCACTCCAAAACTCATTCTTCTCAACTCGATCACATTCCAAACAGCCCCTTATCATATCTCTTCACTTCCAAACATTCTTAAGACTTGAGCAACACATCCTATCGCCGAAGTGCGATTTATGGAACATTACGACAGCAATCCTCTTTGCAAACTTGCAGCTGAATCTCTTCCGAGACGTAAAGCTACTCAACTGACATCTTCGCAGTACACCAGTAGAGCTGACACATCGCAAATTTCCAATTTCCTTCTCTTACAATAACTGTCAATTACCTCTAATCATCTTCCTTCAAGATGTTCCAACTCAATTCCCAGTGAAGTCTTAATTCCCAGTCACCTTCAATTCGGGAAACAACAAACTCCAACAACGCTCGCACTGTTGCCAACAACAGCCTACTGAATCAATCTTCTTACAACTAAAACATAACCGAGAAGCCAAGCTTCTCCTCCACTTGTTTCAATCCAACACCGCAACAAACAAACAAGTACTGACAGTGATTCACTCACATGTCGTGCACCAAGGGATAAAACGCCGACAGTATTCAACTATCGTGCAACTCAACTGACTCGACAATTGGCCGGACGGACCGACCTGCTCTGATACCACTATTGTAACACCCGTCTAAACCCCGCGGCAATTAATTACATAAATCAGAGTAACATGCACAAGAGTGTCACAATTCATAAATAAAATAAACAACATCGGTCATATGTCATGCATTCACTAAGGAACATTTCATTATAACTCATACTTCATAATATATCATGTTGACACAGCGGAGTAACATCATCAAATTACATCACATCATCGATGTATTAATCCTCAAATAAATTAAACAAAAATGAGTTATTATCATAAACTCAAAAACAGCGTTTCCCCCAGTGTTACACCTATCAGAGCATGACCCGACGCTAAACAACATATCGACTCATGAGCTAATCCTCACCGAGTCGGAGCCGCTATCCTCAATCTGAAAAATATAGTGTAAGGGTGAGTCTCATTCGCAATTAACAAATATTATTGCATTATAAATAACAGTACATCAATAGTTATATTATTCACCCAACTCATCTATATCCAGATTATCCATCACTACACAAACACACAACACCAAAACATAACAAGGAAATACATTCAGTCATGTTATCAAATTCATGCATATGAATGCAACTGACTCTATGCATGTGGTACCGAACATCACCAGTGGAAATCATCCACCGACCGCTCTATCATCATCCAGATACGGCCCTGCCAGCACAAATTCCACACAATGGGAATTCTGCCCTCCACTGAATCCTCTCATCATCTAGGATTCAGCCCTCATCAATGTTTATGAATGCATGCAAATATGTATATAACATACTTTCATCATCACCATTCTATGAGTAGCATCATCTATACTCATTTCATCATCATCATCATCATCATCATCATCATCATCATTATTAAGCATGTTCATATATACATTAACATCATTCATCACAATCAATCATCATTACCATCATTACAGAACATACATGTATTACACTAATCATCATCATCAAAAGTAAGAATATACATGTATTCACATCTTCCAAAACAAGTCAATCATCATTGTACAATTCTCAACAATCATCACATAATCATGTTTTCAACACGTCTTATATTGTCACATCTCATCACATATGTCAACAATATATCATCCATCAAACGAACAAAGTATTCACATCATACTCATATCATCACATGAAATATATCATGAGTTCCATTACACAATCAAACAAAATCATCATACGAATCATGTTTAAAACATAGCATGTATTGTCATATCTCATCATATATATGTACAATACATCATTCATCAAGCAATAAATTCATAATTCAAAATTACTTGAAAGCTACACCTCATTTTATCATTTAAACTCATAGGTTATCTCATAAGGTTCATCATACTCGAAACGGCACTAAAAACGGAGTTACGGATCAAAAGTTACGCATCATTGAACTTTCGAAGAAAATCACAAAACAGAATTTTTACACACAGAACCCATACGCGTATGGCACCTCCCATACGCGTATCACCCAAACCCATACGCGTATCAGTCATCCCATACGCAAATCAGCAGAACTAAATTTACACTGAAAATTCCCATACGAGTATCAACAGACCCATACGCGTATGGCCTCATCCCATACGCGTATGCCAGAATTCCATACGCAAAACACCAGTATTTCTCCAAAAATATGCAATTTCGCACCAGTCTGTTTTCCACTCGTTTTCACTCATAACAGGCTACGATTTTAGGTTTAAAACACCATCTTTTCACACATTAACATTTGGTATTCATCCAATTTCATCAATCTATTATCCTATGTCAGTTTTACACATTAAAACCTAACTTTCTATACAATTATTGGAAACCCATAATTCAGATTCAGTGTTCATGGAAGAACACAACAACACAACAACTGATACAATACCCACAACACAAACATCAATTAACATACAATTCTATATAGAATTCACAGAGGTATTCATCAATTATTCACTTATATTAAAATTATCCCAAAACCTGACTCTGACATATGATCAAATTGACCCAAACAATATCCCTAATCATGCCCTATCATTCATAACACGATAAGAGATGATAATTGGAAGAGTCCCCCCTTACCTTAGCCAAATTCTTGATCTTTGGTCCTCTTCCTCTTTGGTTCCTCTTTACGTTCCTCAGCTCTTCTCTTCCACTTCTCGTTTTCCACGTTCTGACTCTTTTTCCTTATTTCCTTTATTTTATGAAACCATAAAATAATTAATAATGGGCTTACTCACTTAGCACCCCCATACTACTAATCTCACCATCCGGCCCAATGGCCCTTAATCCATAATTCTCCAATAATTCAACAAAATACCAAATAATTCTAAATAATAATTTAATTTCCGATTAAATTAAAATTAGAAAATATGGGGTGTTACATTGAGCTTTAGCACATGTTCTCTTACTCATTGGTGGTGTTTATTATTGTGGTTTTTTTGTTTGTTGCCAAGTTTTTTTGGCTGGTTTTTATTTGTTTATGTTTGGAGGTTTTTTTTTTTTTGCGATTGTTTTTATTATTATTCGTTGTTGTTTTTAGCAGTATCAACTTGGTACATCTCGTGCCTCCTGATTTTATCATTATTTGTACTCTTATGATCTTGTAGCCGCCCTTTGTTTTATATGTATTAGGAAGATCCTAAAGTCCCACATTGGTTGGAGATAGAGCATTGAAAGAGTATATATAGAGGGACACTCCTCATCTTACCAAATGGTTTAAATCGGTTTTGAAAGGATGAGTTATGTCAAACTCAAATATGGTATCAGAGCCTATCAATCGGACCATGGTCCGTCCACCATTAATATTCATGCACCAAGCCCAAAAGAATGCTAGGTGTAAGGGGGTGTATTAGGAAGATCCTAAAGTCCCACATTGGTTGGAGATAGAGCATTGAAAGAGTATATGTAGAGGGACACTCCTCACCTTACCAACCGGTTTAAACCGGTTTTGTAAGGATGAGTTAGGTCAAACTCTAATAATATGACATATTATATTTATCGTTGAAAAAAAATTTATGGATGAATAAATGTATTCAACTTCATCCCATAGCTCTCACTATCTACACACACTACAAGAAAATAGTTGGTCGTTGATTTCTATATACAACATATGGAGTATTGTAATTCATAATTCTGAAGGCGCATTTGAATTTCTCGGAAAAGCCTACCTTTATTTGCTAAGCTAAAGACTTGACCATTTTTTGTGGAACTAATAGTTGGTGTTGTAAGCCTAACTCTTAATGACTTCGACATTCAACCCTAGTTTGAAGGAGTTAAATTTTTTAGCTACTTGGATCTTAATTAGAAACATGTCTACACCAACCTCGTCAAAGATTTCCTAAGAGTTTGTTATGCAGAACCTTTCAATGCTAAACTTCTAATGAAATTAGTTCTTATTCAAGGCTTGTTTTTATTTATCAATTTTTGGGCTTTGAGCTTGGTTCATAGTCTTTTTATTTATTTAGGAGTCCTATTTTTCAAGGGTAAACCTAAAGTGGTACATCTTCTTGAAAAGGTTCAATGTTAATAATAGCTCATAGATTCCAGCTAGTTAAGATGGTGATCCATTCCACCAGTTTTTGGAATGATTCATGGTGTGGTTGCCCCTTATCTAATTTAATTTTGTTTCATGATCACGTCAAAAAAATCCTTGCAAGCCAAAGTTATAAACTTCATTGGTAATTCTTAATGGAGAATTCTTTGTGACATTATTCAAAAGATTCCACAAATTATATGACTCCTACTCTTTTTGATGCTAGTGAGTTAGAAGGCTCTCTAGTCTAAGCTAATTTAGAAAACTTGCATTTTCCACTCAAAATATGAGAATATCATGGATAGAGTTTGTTCAATAACTTTTATATGCATTTTGTGTCTTAAAATTGGGGAAACTTATAAGCATATTTTCCTCTCCTACACCTTTGCCTAACACCTATGGAATTAGCTAAGCGCTTCGATTAACATGCAACTGAACAGACTCTCAATTACTCATATTCTGAAAACTTGAAATAAAGCTTGATGCCCTCAAGGTAAAATTGTGATTTTAGCTACTATGAATTTTATTATCTATGCTATTTGTTATGCTTAAAATCAAGCCAGACATAATAACACTTAAATCCATTGTAAATCATCCATAAATTATGTCATTTCTTTATGCTTTACTTTTTAGAGTTTGGAGAAGAACAGAAGGAAAGATTTTGAAGAAAAAAAAGAATGATTGAGTGAAAAAATAGAGTTTATAATTGTTATGCCTCGCCCCTCTCTGTCTTTCAATAAAAAAATAGTCTAAGAAGAGAATTTATAATTTATATTAAAATAATTTAAATTTATTTATAATTTTAAAAATAATTTATACATAAATACTTATTTATTTTACAGTCTAAAAGTTAATTTGCTTACCTTAGAAAAATGAAAATCTATGATGCAATTTTACTTTTTGATTTATTATTATATTTTTCTACAAGCAAAAAAAAGATAATTTATTTTACCCAAAATTAATAAAAAAAACTAACAAGAGACATCGAAACAAAGCCCTACTACATACATGTACAACATATTTTCCCTCTCCATATAACCCCGACCGCCGTTGCTGCTCGGACGCACACAACCAAACCCTACCCGCACCACCAGTCTCACCCTTTCTCCACCTTAGCAGTTACCGCACACTCTCAACGGTTTCAACTGCGAATTTTTCAGCTTCTCGTAACTTTCCACCTCTTTCTTAATTTCATACATGGTAGTTTATTAGTTTTCTTCTTCAGAATTTTTTGCACTGTTATGTTTGTCGTAGCGTTTTTTTAGTTTCTGAAGTTTTTCTTTTGCTTGTTTTCTTTTTTATCTTTAAGAATTCGCGTATTTGGAATGTGCACATCACTTGTTTGTTGAAATGCCTAGTCAAACACAATTGCTGTCATATCTCTGTGTTGAGCTTTTTAATCACTGTGGTAATGATGGTTAAGTCGCGATACTCGATATGGTTTAGAATTGCAGCTGACTTAGCCTTAACCGCAGCTGCAAAACATTAGAGACCTCGTGTCGCGGGCAAAGCTTGAATGCCAGCTTCCTGCTAGTTATTACTCTAAACAAAGGCCTTCTTCTAAGTTACAATTAAAGCTATCAAAGATGTGCTTTTTAACAATTTGATGTATATATAAGTATCTATAAATTTGAAAGGTTGCTTTAAAGCATTACTAAACAATTTCATAAGCAGCCCATGAAGCATCAGCTAACACTCAGGGATAAATTAATTCACCAACAGAAATTTCTTGCAAATTTAACCTAGAAAACTGAATATTCCTCAACTCTCTTTCTCGATATATTTTAGATAAGTTTGTCTTTTTTCTTCTTCTGTTGAACTGAATACTCCAATTGAAGTTCGGTTCTTCTTTATTTAGTTAAGATTCTTCAATTTCCTTTCAATTCAAGGGTTAAGCCATGCTCAAGGTCTAGGTAGGCATGGCGGCTATATACAAAACAAGATAGTTATATACTGTATCACATTAGAGTTTAGTGTGCAGTTTGACATCACAGATTTCAGGTTTTTTGTACAGTTATACAAACTAGTTAAACCTTCTTATAATTTTAATCCATTAGCCTAGTCATGTGTCCGGGGATTGATCATAACTATTTATGGTCCTGTTGCTAAGTGTTTGAAGAATGGGTCTTTCTTGCTATTTTTGTTGGGATTTGACTTGTTGATCACTTGTATTTAACATTGACTAGGTCTCTTTCTTCCTTTAGAGATGAAATGAGTTATTGATATGTTATGCATGCTGCAATTGACAAAATCATAGAATTAGTTCAATGTTTTATATTCCAAATTCAATTCTTATTATGTGAGTCTTGCATTGGAACAGAGGTAGGCTTCAAATGACAGGTACCTTACTTTGTTCTACTACCTTTGTCACTTTGTGGCTAAAAAGGGGGAGTAGAAATTGAGTCTGTAGGTGGTGCTTGTGGTGAGGGGGAGATCTATCTGTTGAGGGGGAGTTGTTGATAATCTGAAGATAATTGTTGATAATCTGAAGATATATGTTTCTGCTGTTGTTTCCTTGCTGGTGCTTTTTCGCTGCTGTTGCTGTTTTTTTTTTATGCAAGGGTGTTTAGTTGTTTTAGCCAAAATGTGCCAAAGGGGGGAGATTGTAGCTTCTTTGAAGTTGGCATGCATTTTGGTAAAATCAACCTGGCTGAAACATGTTGAGTATCATTCAGTTTTCAACATGTTGAACAAGATGTCACAACATTGTTGGTATGACATTGTGTTCTCTGAAGAGTGAGCTGGAGCTGATCTGTCAAGTTTATCAAGAGATTTGTTAGCTATAGAATATTGTGGAATATTCAGTTACCTTTTGTGCTTTCAAGATTGATTCAATCGGAGATTTTATTGGTTTTCACAATCTCTAAAATTGGAAACATTTTAGGAAAGATTGGATAAAAACATATTTCTTGAAGATCAAGCAACACAATTTTTAGCAGCCTTTCTGCTGCGATTTGAAGCCCAGTCCATATTAGAATATTCTTATAAATTGAAGGGTTGTAACCTAGTTTTAGGTGGAACAGATATTTGTATTTTTTTTAGGGTTTTAGGAATCCTTATTGTGTTGTACTACAAAGTTCTATATGTGTGCATTCACAAACATGTAGGTGTTGAATGCTGGTTTAATCTCCGAAGCTTTTAAGCAAGGAGAGTGTGTCGTTCTCATAAGCTTTTAAGCATTGAGAATTGTGTGTTTGTGTAGAGTGTCTTCTACGGTTTTGATTCTTGTTTTGTTCTTGTGGTGTGTCACAATGAGTTTGTGATTAAAGGGATTTGAGGAAGGCCTCATACCTAGGTGAGTCTTAGGTAGAAGTCATAGAAAGGGTAGTGATTAAGTGAGTAGATCGTCAACAGGTGTATTGGCTGTATGGTTTATGAATTGATATTATCGAATATTGATTTCGTCCCTGGCTTGGTAGCCCCGGAGTAGGAAGGTTGGTTCCGAACTGCGTAAACATATCGCTGTGTTATTTATTTTTCTGCACTATAATTTTGTGTCATTATAGCTACTGCAATCAACTTGTTCATCAGCATTATATGCATTCAGATATTGTGTCGTGACATCTCATTCGACATCACATATCTGATACAAGAATTTCAGTTTCTATCCAAACTCTTAATATCCGAACATCAAAGTTTCAAGCACAGACACTTTTTCGTTATATACACAAATTGCCCTTAGGATATTTTCAAGTTTAATCCCTTAATTGAACTAAAACTTGTGATTTGATTTACTAAAAAAACTAGTAAACACCCCCTTTCACCAATCTTTAGAGCTAATATAGCATTTTGTCTACCCTTACTTTTCACAGAAGCATGGAAGAACCTAGAATTAGTGTCACCTTCCTTAAGTCCTCTAGAACTTGACATTTGAAACAATTGAGAATATTTAATCCTTAGAAAGGACCAAATATCCATAATCTCTCTAAATATAGTCTTGATATCCTCTTTAGATAAGGCCTTAAGATCAGACATAGAATCCACATTACTCACCACCTCTTTTATAGAGTCAATCTGACAGTCAAGATTTCTAAACACTTGTTTATTCCAAACTTTTCAAAACAATTTGAGTTTTTAATTTATTTTAAGAAATAAAACAAAAGTTTTCCAACCATGAATCTTTGTACCAATTTATGACAAGTGAACTAACTAATAAAAGTTATTGTAAGATAACAATGATTATTGAATCTAAAAGACTTAAGACCTCACACTTGGTAGCATACCTAAGAATAATAAGACAATAATCAAAAACATTCCTATGAAGGGCTCACTGAGACATCTAACCCCAATGGTCCCACCATCCATAAGAAACCCGATCAAGTATACTAGGTGCCCACTATTGGGCTGAAATCAAGTTAACTTTCTTTCTAGAAGAGGGAGATTAATTAACTCCATCTGAGAGAAATTAGAGGATAAAAACTAACCAATTGACAACTCAAAAACCATTAAATTTGTGTAAAATAACAAAATTACATTAGGCTACTTGTGCCACAATCACTATGACAAGTCTTAAAACACATAAAGTTGAGCCAGTTCTTCCAAAGAATCAGAACCAAACTTAGGATCTGCATTTTCTAGCATCCATAATAAATGATCAAACAAAACAACTTCACAATTAACAACCAAAACATTTTCACCTTGCTTATTCTTGTTGATCAAAGAATCAAGAAGAGGATGGTTTAAAAACTTTGAACTTATCACATACCGTTTCCTTGTGCTTCCAACAAATATAGTTTCACAACTTTCATCTTCTTCCATGCCATGTCCTTCATATAAATCTTCCCTATTTGATTTTGATCTTAAGCTACTATATGATGATGATCTTCCTAATTGTTTTGACAAACTCTTGCACTTTCTTAGTAATAGATTCACCTTCTTCATGCTTCTTTCTTTCTTTAGATGGGAAATTTTATTCAGATAGAGAAAGGGTTAATTGATTTGGAAAAATTAATGAATATACAAAAAGTTATCAAGAAACAGCCATAAAATACACTCACAAAAAGTTAATGAAAATTATATAATAAAAATTATATATATATATATATATATATATATATATATATATATATATATATATATATATATATATATATATATATATATATATATATATATAAATACACTCCTAATAAAAAATAAAATAAAATTGTTATAATATCCATATGACATAAAATTGAAAGTATATAATAAAAATAATTAATTGAAAGTGTTAATGCTAAATAAATATATATTTTTTATAATTTAAATTATACACAAATAACATATAAAACGGGCAATAATTTGCGCTACTGCTCATTTTCAAATGATAAAATTAATCATTATAAAAATTACATTTATTGTATTAGGTGACAAAAGGTTGTCTTTGGTGATACAACATTATTATTAATTAATTATTTTAAAATTGAAAGTATAAATTATTTTAAAATATATCACAAAAACTATTTTAAAATATATGAAAAAGTTATTTTAAAATTGAAAGTATAAGTTATTTTAAAATAAATTATTTTTGTAAATTAATTAATATTGAGAGAGGAGTAGTTATGAAGAGATTGTAAGAGAAGTTGGTGTAAAGTCATTATTTCCGGTAGTAGAATAGAAGTGTTGGGTCAATTTATAAACCAAACACTTTTAGTGACACAAACAAGTCATGTTTTTATTTAATAACAAATTTTAAGGTATTCAACAAGTTTTTAACTTACACAATCACAACAAACAGACAGACACAACACAACCGAAGCTCTTGTCATTCAATATGATTAAATTAAATTTTACAATGTGATTTGTCTTTTTCATTTTTCTATAAACTTGGTCAAGTTTTTGCAGCATTTTGATAACTAGAATATTCTAAGAACCTAGTCTTTTATATCTTGATGCAAGGAACTTAGTCATTTAATTTATTAAGTTCTTTTCACAACACATACTCTTTTTGACTAACATGACCAATGCATGATAAGTCCAATAATTCAAGATAACATTTGACTAACAGTGATTTTTTAAAATTTCAAATATATGCCTAACAAATAAAAAAAACTATTTTGTATTAAATTTATTTTTAATCGAAATTAGTATGTTTTTTTTTAAAAGATTATATGTACAAAACATTACTATTGAAGAGTAATTCAATATTCAGAAGTTGAACATCAGAAGTTCTGATGTGGGCTGATCTTCTGATGGTTACTCAGAAGATGTTACCTTCTGGGTCTCATTAGCTTAGCTGTTTAGTAGAAAGGGTACTTTAGTATTTCTTAGTATTGTACTGTTTGTACAATAAGCTTGTTCACTAAGTTTAGTCTGTTAGGGCCTACGTGGCAAGAATTTTCTTTTGTATAAATAGCCTTGTAGTAGCTATCATTTATTATCAACAACTTTATTCTCTTTCATTAATCTTTGCGTCGTTATTCTCTTTGTCATCATCTTTATTCTTTGTGCACCAACAATTGGTATCAGGGCTCCGGTTCCAAACACAGGGAAACACGAGTGAACGTGAGTTTGTGTGACTGTGTGATTGATTTTGTTTCTGGGAAACAAAGTTGTGTTGAATCACATTTTTCTTGGTTGTTTGTGGGTTGGGAAACACTGTGTGAGTGTGAGTGAAATCTGATTTTTCTGCACAAGTTTAAAGATGAGTGGAAGCAACATGAATACAAACTTCCAGTTCTTGATGGTAAAAACTGGAATAGATGGATGATTCAAATGCGTGTATTATTTGGTGCTCAAGATGTTCTAGATCTTGTCACTAGAGGATATGTTCCGGTTGCAGCGGATGCAACGGAAGAACAAAGAGAAGCGCAGAGAGAAACGAACAAGAGAGATCAAAAGGCGTTGTTCTTCATCCATCAGTGTGTGGATGTGAATGTGTTTGGGAAGATTTCTAATGATATGACGTCTAAGGAGGCGTGGGATATACCGGCCAGGTGTTACGGTGGTGACGTATCAGTAAAGAAGGTGAAGCTTCAATCCCTGAGAAAGCAATATGAAAACCTCAACATGAAGAACAATGAGAAAGTTTATGAGTATATCTCTAGAGTGATTGTGATCACTAATGAGATGAAGGCTTGTGGAGAAACCCTTTCTGAACAAGTAATCATAGAGAAGATATTAAGGTCTCTTACTCCTCAATTTGATTATATTGTTGTATCTATTGAACATTCTAAAGATCTGGAAACCATGAGAATAGAAGAGTTACAAAGCAGTTTAGAAGCACAAGAGTTGCGTCTGACTGAGAGAACTTCTGAGAGAGAAGTTGAGCAAGCTCTGAAGGCTTCTTTTGTCAAGAAGGACCAGAAGCATAGACGTGGTGATAGATTCCAGAAGGAAGCCTCAACTTCTGATGAGAAGAGATATCAGAAAGGAAAGGATAAGAAGAAAGTTCAATGTTACTGTTGCAAATAGTTTGGCCATTTTGCTAGAGACTGTTTGGTAAACAAAGGAAGGAAATCAGAAGAAGAAAATATAGCTAGAGGTGATTCTGATGACGAACCTGTGCTATTGATGGCTTTAGAGTCTGACGGAAGATGTTTGTCAGAGTGGTGGTATATGGACATTGGGTGTTCAAATCACTTAACTGGAAACAAACAATGGCTGATAGACTTTGACTCTGAAAGGAGGACAAAGATCAGATGTGCTGATGATAAGTATCTTATTGCAGAAGGTAGGGGAAATGTCAAAGTCAATGTGAAGAATGGAAAGACCGTTTTGATCAAGGATGTTTGGTATGTTCCTGGAATCAGAAGCAATCTGATGAGTGTAGGTCAGCTCATTGAGAAAGGTTTCTCAATTGTTATGAAGAACAATTTCTTGAAGTTGTATGATTCCAATCAGAAGTTGATTATGCAATCTGAACAGGGAAGCAACAGAACATTCAAGGTGAATGTAGAAACAGCTGAAACAGAGTGTCTGAGTGCTGAAGGCTCAGAAGGTGATAGTAAGCTGTGGCACAAGAGGTTGGGGCACTTGAACTATAGAAGCCTGGGGCATCTAAGTTCTAAGAAGCTTGCACATGGCATTTCAAAGATTGTGAAGCCTGAGAAGTCATATGAGGTATGCATGAAAGGCAAACAACCCAGATTGCCATTTATATCAGAAGTTGCTCCAAGAGCAAAGCATGATCTGGGAGTAGTGCACTCTGATGTGTATGGACCATTTCCAGAACCTTCACTTGGAGGAAATAGGTATTTTGTGTTTTTTGTGGATGAGTTCACAAGAATGACGTGGGTAACACTTATCAAGTTTAAGACTGAGGTGTTCACATAATTCCAGAAGTTCAAGGTGAAGGCTGAGAAGCAGAGTGGTCAGAAGATAAAGATTCTCAGAAAGAATGGTGGAGGTGAGTATAACTCTATAGAATTCCAGAAGTTCTGTGATGATAATGGAATTGAGCATGAGGTTACTGCTCCTTATACTCCACAACACAATGGTCTTGCTGAACGTAGAAATCGTACTTTGCTTGATATGACGAGAAGTATGCTAAAAGAGAAGAAGCTTCCTCATAATCTATGGGGAGAAGCTGTTGCTACTACAGCATATGTTCTCAACAGGTGTCCAACGAAGAGGCTGAAGGAAATTGTTCCTTTAGAGAAGTGGACAAAACAGAAGCAAAGTGTTAGTCATTTGAAGGTTTTTGGTTCGGTGTGTTACAAACATGTTCCGGAAGCTAGAAGAAGGAAGCTGGATGATAGGAGCAAAGTGATGTTATTGGTGGGGTACCACAGTACAGGTGCATACAAGCTCTATTGTCCAGAAACTAACAAAGTTGAAGTCAGCAGATACGTCATTATGAAAGAATCAGAAGTTTGGGATTGGAGAGAGTCTCAACCAACTTCTGAGATAGAGATAACTTTTGAAGAAGAGTTAGAGTCAGAAGATGAAGCATCTTCTGAAGATGAGTCAGATGGTGTATCTGATTCTGATCCAGATTCTGATGATGACCCAGAATCTGGTGGTAGTCATGATTCTGGAAGGGAAAACTCTGAAGACGTAGAGTCTGGAGGACAAGCTTCTGGAGATGATCATGAAGGTGGAGACTCTGGAGGTGGTGACTCTGAAGTAGTTGACTCTGAAGTAGCTCAACGGCCACAAAGAGTCAGAACTATACCTAGAAGGTTTGCAGATTTTGACATGTTGCAAGACACAGAATTTGATTCAGAAGGAGATGTCATCCAGTGTGCCATGTTAGTAGATTCTGAACCAGTGAGTATTGAAGAAGCGCTCAAGAAGAAGGTCTGGCTGAATGCCATGAAAGAAGAACTTGAGGCTATAGAAAGAAACAAGACTTGGAAGCTGACAGAACTTCCAAAGAAGAAGAAAACCATCAGCGTCAGATGGGTTTTCAAGGTGAAGTTGAAGCCAGATGGATCAGTTGGTAAGCACAAAGCAAGGCTAGTGGCCAGAGGTTTTCTTCAGAAACCTGGACTAGATTACTTTGAGGTGTTTGCTCCTGTAGCTAGACATGAAACAATCAGGCTGGTGATTGCGTTAGCTGCGAATAGAGGTTGGTCCTTGATGCATCTGGATGTAAAGTCTGCATTTCTGAACGGTCCATTACAAGAGGAGATATATGTGTCACAACCCCCTGGCTTTGTGAAAAAGAATAAGGAAGGGATGGTGTACAAATTACATAAAGCTCTGTATGGATTAAAGCAAGCACCCATAGCTTGGAATTTGAAAATTGATTCATTTTTCAAGAAGCAAGGGTTCTAGAAGTGTGAGATGGAATATGGAGTCTATGTGCAACATTCTGGAAGCAATGTGATTCTGTTGTGTCTGTATGTTGATGACATATTGCTTACGGGGAGTTGTCCAGAAGATCTGATGAAGTTCAAGAAGGTGCTGATGAATGAGTTTGAGATTACAGACCTTGGGAAAATGTCATATTTTCTAGGGATGGAGATTCTGTACTCAGAAGATGGTATCATTCTGCATCAGCTGAAGTATGAATTAGAACTTCTGAAGAAATTCAAGCTGGAGAATTGCAAAGCTGCTGTTACACCGTCAGAAACGAATCAGAAGTTGGACTCTGATTATGAAGGTGAAGATGTTGATGCTACGGTATTCAAACAGCTGGTTGGTTCTCTAAGGTATTTGTGTAGTACCAGGCCTGATATATGCTATGCAGTTGGATTGGTTAGTAGGTTCATGAGTAAATCTAAGTGGTCCCATTACCAAGCTGCTGTCAGAATCTTGAGGTATGTCAAGGGAACTCTGAAGTTTGGCATATTGTTTTCTTCTGGGAGAAAGGAAGAATCAGAGTTATTGAGTTATTCTGATTCTGATTGGTGTGGAGACAGAGTTGATAGAAGGAGTACTTCTGGATATTTGTTCATGTTTCTGGGAGGTCCTATTTCTTGGAGTTCCAAGAAGCAACCTGTTGTTGCTCTATCAACCTGTAAAGCCGAGTACATCGCAGGCTCTGTAGCTGCATGTCAAGCTGTGTGGCTTCTGAACTTATTAGAAGATCTGAAGAATAAAGTGAAGAAGCCTTTGAAGCTGATGATTAATAACAAGTCTACAATCAATCTTGCCAAGAATCCGGTGTTACACGGAAGAAACAAGCATATTGAGACTAAGTATCATTTCTTGAGAAGCCAAGTCTAGAATGGAACATTAGAGGTTGTGCATTGTAGCACCCAGAAGCAAGTGACTGATGTTCTGACGAAGGCGATCAAAACGAATCAATTTCTGCTCTTAAGGGATGGAATTGGTGTTGTCAGCTTTGATTGAAGAATATGAATTAAGGGGTGGTATTGAAGAGTAATTCAATATTCAGAAGTTGAACATCAGAAGTTCTGATGTGGGCTGATCTTCTGATGGTTACTCAGAAGATAGTGTTGACCAGAAGATGTTACCTTCTGGGTCCCATTAGCTTAGCTGTTTAGTAGTAAGGGTACTTTAGTATTTCTTAGTATTATACTGTTTGTACAATAAGCTTGTTCACTAAGTTTAGTCTGTTATGGCCTACGTGGCAAGAATTTTCTTTTGTATAAATAGTCTTGTAGTAGCTATCATTTATTATCAACAACTTTATTCTCTCTCATTAATCTTTGCGCCGTTATTCTCTTTGTCATAATCTTTATTCTTTGTGCATCAACAATTACTATAAAGATGACACTCAATTTAAATGAATATATTATAAACTTGTGTTTGAGACTTGAATGGAAGGGTAAGGTAGGGCTTAGGAAAATGAAATTTGAAGAAAATATAGAAACATTTTGAATATTATTTTTTTAAATGATCTAATATAAAACGATAAATAAATATTTATCATTAATATTTTTTTATTTTTGAAATATTATAATAAATAATTTATCTAAACCCTTCAAAATCCTCTAAATCACTCTTCCAATATAATTTTTTTAATACTCTAAATTAGAGATTTTTGTATTATAAATAAAAATAACCCTCCAAAACCTTTTTTTACCTAAACTCTTCCATTCTTTTCACTTAACTCTTTCTATTTTTTAAGTTTTCCTCTAAACTTTTAAATAAAGCGTAAGAGTCGGACTCAGAATCAGCAAAGTGAATGATTTAACAAACAAAAAGTAATATGTAAAAAAAAGTAATATAAAAATTTGTAAAAATGACAACTCAAAAATAAAAATTTAGAGAGAAAAAGTGCAAGTTTTGCTAACAAAACTAATGATTTTTTTTCCTTTTTTTATGTTATTTTTTCTTCCTTTAATGCATTCTTTAAACACTAAATTTTATTTATAGTTTTTTTAGTCGAAAGTGGGCAAGAAGTCTTTGGTATAAAATTAAAATATGTACAAAATGAGGGGATTAGGACAAAATTTCAAGAGTTATAATAACCCTAAAACTACGAAAGTCTAGCAAGTTTCTATTAAAAAATTTAATTACATCTGTGTGTATACCATCCTACCAGTATATTTTCTAGATGTTAGACTTAATTTAGCTAGAATCTCTACACATTTGTCACTCTCCAAGGAAGGAATTAGGCAAACTCAAACCATTAGAGTACACATTCATGCTTCATGAACTGAACCGCACTGAACAATAATAGTGATTTGGTTCGGTTTTTAAAAATATAAAAATTTAGTTAAATGTTAAAACAGTTTCAATTCAGTTTATAACTAGTTTAAAACCAGTTTACTTTTATAAATTTGTTTTATCAAATTGAATGATTTTAAAAGTGATTGTAATTTATGAACTGATTTCTGAACCAATTATTTTTAAAATTATATTTTAAAAAATATATTTTTAATATATAATAAAGATATTCTAACTCTAAGAGTAAGTTATTAGAACTTACTTCACATCCTCGCTATTTTATATATATATATATATATATATATATATATATATATATATATATATATATATATATATATATATATATATATATATATATATATGACTAAAACTAAAATTTAGAAGATCAAATATATTATCAAAGAAAGCATTAGATTGATGTAGCAAAAGATATTACATATAATTATGAAACAAAAAGATTGTTTTATTGTCAAATACTTTTATATACAATACCAATAATTGAAATAATGATATGATATGCAAAAATACAAATAATTGAAATAATGACATGCAAAATTTTCATCTATGATTAACTGTCAAAAACAAAATAAATTCAGCTTGCAGGGGGATTCAGTTTCATATATAATTACTCATACTTAAACAATATAAAAGATAATTAGAATGCATAACAGAAAATGGATAAAAATGTAGTTAAATGTGATTTTTAATATGTAGAACCATACTTATAAAGGATATTCAGTATTACATAAAGTTAAAACAATATGCGAATGAATCTATCAAAATTGAATTGAATTACTACATAGTCCAATTTTCTATCTATCATATAAGAAAAGATTCCGTTTTCTTGATCAAAGGGACTGTCCACATCAGCTGCTGTCTCCACAATATTCCACATCAGCAGCCTCAATCTTCTATTCTCTCAACCTTCTGTTTCACTTATCTATTCCAATTTCAAAAACTGTTTCTATTCCAATTCCAAAAACAAAAATTTCATTAGGTTACCCAATAACTAAATCTTCTCACAAATTCATTTTATCTCTCCCCATATCCAAATCCCTAACTTTCCATTGAGAATCTCAATTCACCCCAAACCCATAACTATGGGTACCGAAACAAAATCAATCGATCACATCACAGAACCCTTGATTCAAGAACCACAAACCAACAATTAAAACAGTGAATTTTTATCCGAACCAGTTCCTGAATCATTTTTTCTAATTCTAGTTGCTTTTTTTTTTTGTTGTGTTTGAAGGTTGATGATGCTCCGTCGCCGTTTCACCAGTGAAATCTAGAAACAAAGGTAACAACCATTCATATAATTACGCAGCAGATTTACTGTTCTGTTTTAAATTTGAATTGATTTTTTAAATTTGCTAAACTACTGAAAGTATTTGATGTTATATAGTTGTTGAATGGTATAACTGATACTATGAAATTTGAAAGTTTTCTCTTTTAATTGATTTGGTGTTCTGATTGTCATACCCCAAATTTGTCCTACCCCTTAATTTCTAACTGGCTTATGCATTTCATAATCTCATGTACATACCTCCCCATTAGGTCATTAACATAACTCATGCATCGCTAATCAATTATGTTGCATTGGAACAAGGATCTTGGAAGCTAGGGTTTTTATGGTCGTTCATTGTGGGTTTCTTTTTCTTAAAGCTACAGGGTTTCTTTTCTATGAAGATTCATCAAGGGCAAGAGGACTATGGTTCTGATGCACAGTGTCTACAACTGTTAATTCAATTGAGATTCAATGATTTTCAAGTCAAGGCGTTCTTATGTGCTTCAATTCTTATCTTCCTCAAGATCTCCTCAAAAAAATTGTTGTTATGCTGGATTGAAGTACAATGCACGTCATGGTGTGAGAGTTAGACCTGTGGGTTCATGGTGTCCAAGGCGCCGTTATACTTACAATTTGTTGGTTGCTTATCGTACAAGTTTGGTTTGAATTAAGGAATTAAAGTCCAAATGATGTGATGGTGGATTTGATTTGATGATCTAATTGTTCCTATTATTCATATTTTGCTCAAGATGTTTGTTCCTTAAGGATTCAAGTCAATTTAAGATCTGTGAGTGCTACCCGAAGTTCATCCAAATTTGTCATCATTTTAAAGTGCCACGCCTCATCTATCATTCAAGAATAAGGGAATTCATGTGCATGGGTCATTTTGAGTTCAAACTGTCAACATTTGGATAATTTCAAATATTCCTTGTTGGCAATGCAATTTAACATGGATTTGAGAATTGAAGATTGAATTTCCTTACGGGGGAAGATGCATTCAAATGGGCAGAAGTTACTGATTCAGTGAATTACAAAAGTTCTAAGTCTAAGAGATTACAGTCACAATACAAATCCAAATCCATTACAAAATTACACAAAAACAAATCATAAACTAATCCCCATGCTGTTTAAGCTCCACACCCACCACCCTCTACAAGAACTTCCACACCTGCAATAGAAATCTTCCATTTGATAAACTTCCTTCTTTCTCATTGTGCCAGCCGGTGGAAAGCTCCTAATGGTCAGATTGGATTGCTTGTGCTTGAATCATTATCCCTTCATGGTCACTTTGCATTGCTTCATCCTGGAAATTGAGCTGTCTTTCGATGAGGAAAGAGTCCCACACCAAAGCATGCTGCTTCCTGCAAATTAAAACAAGACCAGCATGAATCAAAAGCAGTCCGGCCATGGTATTATCATACAAAATCAATGTGCCTATTTATACACTCTACATGAAAACAGTTTCAGCACTATTCAATCCAACTACATCCAAATAAACCAAACGAACCGGCTGCAACATCAAAAAACAGTCACATGACCCACACATAAACCATCAGCTTCGAACCAGTTCAAAGTCCTTTAACAGGCACGCACCAGAAAAGAAGACCGAACCCATATCAGTTAGAGAAAAAACCCAAATATGCTTCAGCTCAAAATTCTATTCAAACTACACAAAAACAATCATTAACATATCTTACTAACAGTTTTTTTTACTAATATTCAGCAAACCCTTTTCACAATTACTAACAACTTCCATCTAACAGATTTGAAAACCACCAACTAACAGCTCCTTGTTAACAATAACAAATACCTAACTTCTTAACTGAAACATAGCCTAACTAATTCACCCACTGGTCATTAACCCCATAACAAGTTCTAACAGCAATTAACAGAAGGGAGAAGAGAATTAGCAACAGAAAACTAACGGTAACAGAATATCTTAACCACCTTCTAACAACCTATAACAAACTTTGTAACAGAAAAAACAGAATAACAAACCCTCTAACGGACTCTAACCACCCTCAATCTCACCCTTTAATCCCTAACCTCCTCCTTCAATCCCAGGGTTCAAAATCATCTCACTCTCTAACTGAATTCAGATTCCCTCTCCTATATATTCTCCCTTCCCTCCATAATTCAAACTCTCCACCATTTTCACTCTTCATCACTCTCCCGATCCATTTTCACCATTTCTGAACTTCCACACTCATTCACCATAGCATACGCGCTCATCCACCACCATTTCTCATCTTCATTTCATCAAGCCTCTTCATTCTCTCTACACACGCTACTTTCTCCATTCTCACTTCACCTTCTCCACAATCTTCATCATCATCTTCACCACCAACCTCCAACTTCATCCTTCATCCTCACACCAAACGAACGACAACTCTCAATATCCCTCCGCTCACACCACTCAGAAGAACACAGAAGACGAAGAGAGAAGAATAGAAGAACATAACAGAAATTGGAAGGGAGTCCAAACAGAAATCAATACCTGTAACGAGCTCGAATCGGATTCAAGTCTTCAGTGGTTCAAAGCTCTTCTTCGTAATTTGCTCGCTCTCACGCCATTTCGCGAATTCGATCTCCAGAAGAGTCGTTTTCGATCGATTCCTATACCGGCTTTGTGATTATTCGCCCTCGACAGCCCCGCAATTTCAATACCGTGACGACTCACAAGCGACGAAGCCAAGAAAGAATCAAGAAGAAGTTGAAGAACTCTCCTCTGGTTGTCCTCGACAATCTTCACGCTGCGCTCCAGATGAACGATTTGAATCGGAGAGACTTCGAAAGACGAGATGATGACGATGGTTGCGTGTTCTCTATCCACGGCGGCCGGTGATTTGATCGGAGAGGGAGGGTTATCCGTCACGCCGTTCGGCTGAGTCGAGAGAGGTTGAACACGCTTTGTTCGCGGCGGCGAGCGAGAGGAAGGAGAAGAGAATTGGGAACGTCACATTGGTAACCCTAAGTTCCCAATTCTATTTTCTTTTTTTATTTATTGTTTTTAATTATTATTTCTGAATAAATCAAGTGGATCATAAAACACATTGGGCCCCGAGTTGCTTACATCCACCCCCTATTGGCCCATCACCATCTTTTTGTATGAAGAAACATGAACAAAAATGAAAACAATACTGTTGGGCCACGAAATGCTCATTACACCCCTCCTGAGGCCCACGCCTTTTTTGGCACTAAGAAAATCTACAACAAAAAACTGATCCCTGGGCCTCTGGTTATGGGCCTTGCGCCCTCACTTCTACTGCACCACCATATTCTGTTTACACCCCCCTGAGCCCATATTTTCTTTGTTAGAATTTAGAATTCTTGACTTAGTTTTTGACATAGTTTTGTAGATGATAAAAAGCAATAAAAATCATAATTTTCTCATTATATTTTTAGGTAATAAAGATAAAAAACCATTGAAACTTTGTTAGATTTTTTAGGTTAATTCCTTCAATGAAACTCATAAAAATAGTAGTATTTTTTTAGTTTCATTTTTGTACTAATGCTTGAACCGTTTTGTACTACCTCCGTGTTCGTTCCGTATAATTGTTGTGTGACTTTGTTGCTTAGTTTTTGGCCTTATTTTTAGTCCACCTTGTTAATAGCACTTGTATGCTTCTTTTAGAATCTATCCCATGTTAACATTAGGATTTAGACTTGTATAGACAACTTAGACTAGAATTTAGAATAGTTCCCTTCTTTCCTTCTTTTTCTTTTCAACTTTTAAAATACTTAATAAAAACCGATGAAGATCATACCGTTGCTATATTTCATGGTAGGAAAGAAATGATTGAGGCGTAGGCCTCGATGTATGTTCTTTCCTACTTAGCGGAGAAGAAATGGTTGAGGTGTGAAGCCTCGATGTATTTCTTAACCGTTATTTAGAGAAACGATTGTGGCGTAGGCCTCGATGTGCATTCTCTAAATATTCACAAAGGAACTCCTTTTTTATTTCTACTAAACGGAAAAGAAATGATTGGAATGTAGATTTCGATGTATTTCTTATCCGTCATTTAGAGAACCGATTGTGGTGTAGGCCTCGATGTGCTTTCTCTAAATATGCAAAAACAAAACTCTTTTTCTTGGTGTGATCTAAGTCACAAATTAAAATCCCCATAAAAAACACCAACCAAAAACACTTCAAAAAACCTAATAAATGGTCAAATTTAAAGCAAAAGTAAGGAAGTGGTGCGAAGCCTTGTAGTAGGTTCTCGTCATCATGGAATTACCCTAAAAGATACAAACCAATCTCTTTTTCTCCTTTCTAAGGGCATGTTATCTCCGCTCCATTGCATCCTAGGCGATCCCTTATGCAAGAGCGTGAGCGTTAACGCCGCCCAACTAAAAAACACAAAACAAACAGAAAATCTTTAGCCGAGCTACGGTAACTCTGATTCCTGAAAAGGATACGTAGGCAGCGGGGTAGGGCCCGTGCGAGTACAATTCTTTATTTTCCCTACATTTTGCATTCATTTCGCATTTAGACATAGACATAGTATACACCCATTAGATAGAAACAAACATAGGTGGATACCATCGAGTACGATGGGCGTGAGGGGTGCTAGCACCTTCCCCTCGCGTAACCGACTCCCGTACCTTGATTCTCTGGTCGCAAGACCCTGTTCCTTCCTTTGTTAGGTTTTCTGATATTCCTTTCCCTTATGGGATAAATATATTGGTGGCGACTCTATTCATTTTTCGCGAGCGTGCGACAGCTGGCGACTCTGCTGGGGATGACCTAAGCAAGTCGATCCTAGCCTTTGTTTGTTTCGTTTATTGGGTGTTTATTTATTTGTTTATGTGTTTACATCTTGTGTACATGTTTACATCTTGTATATATGTTTGCATATCATGTTTACTTTCCGCATGCATCTGGACTATATTATGGGTCCCCGTGGGGGCCACATATTTTTCTGTTCTGTTTTGCAGGTTGGGTGGGATGATTCTATGAGGTAAAAGGCCCAATACCCAGGCCAGAGTGACACATAGGATACCTAGGATAGAGTGGATAGTCATGACGCCAACAGAATGTCAGGTTCTGTTGATTGCGATCATGAGACCCACGACCAGTCGAGGTTCAAATGAGATACCGTTGTTGGCATGTATTTGCGACAATGATGGTGTTTCAGGAGAACTGATAACGCTGGAAGCCATTGACCTACCTTGACCTAGATTCACCTGTGAGTGGGGTGGGATATACATGACAGGTACCGTTGGTGACTATTCTGTTCTGTTGGTGACTATTGGTTTTCCTGGTATTCAAAAAGGTGTCGGACCTTTGATCCTGTGACATTTGACCTGTATCAGTTATTCAGAGGATTGTACAGTGGTTACTAAGATTATATGGACCGTGGATCCCATGCTTTTGCATTGCATAACATCATTGCTTTGTCCACTCCATTTATGAAAGATCCTAAAGTCTATTTCCAAAAAGAAAAAGAGGAAAGAAAAGAAAAGAAAAGAAAAGATATGTAAAAGAAAAGGAAATAGAAAAGCAAAAAAGGAAAGAAAAGATATTCTATACAAAAAAAAAGAGAAGCTTTGATTCCAAAAAAGAAAAATGAAAGTGTGTGAAAAGACTTTAGGATCTCTCATAAATGAAACATGCATTCATACTATCATGCATTTCATGGTTCTTTCAGAGACTTATGGGACCATTTCTATCCAGATTTCAAGATCAACAACAGATTTGACTTCTCACTGCCACAACTCCAAGATCAACTATGGAACAACTCCGTGAGGAAATGGATGAGATGAAGGAACAAATGGGTCATCTTATGTTGGAGATGCGAGACTTGGTCCGTAATCAGGATGCACTAAAAGAGGAGAATAGTCAGTTGAAGACTCAATTGAGCTTGGTCATGGAAGTTCTGAAAATAGTACTAAGAAAGGAAGGGGATGTTGTTCCTACTGCTGCAACAGAAGTTGTTGATCCCTTCTCTTCAGTAGGATCCCTTCCCACTCATGGAATACCTCGGGAAGTTCCTCCTCAACCCCATGTGCCATTACCTCCATGCCAATCTGTTCTTCAAGGAGGCCAAATGTGTGGGAAAAAGCCTAAGAAACCTCAGAGAATTCTCAATCCTATCCCGATGCCTTACGCTCAGTTACTTCCCCGTTTGCTGGAGCTTCAGTTGGTTGAGCTACGAGAATTGGCTACGCCTGAAAAGCTTCCCCCCACCTTTGATGCCAATGCTCGATGTGAGTTCCATTCTGGGGCACCTGGTCATGATATTGAGAATTGTAGGGCGCTGAAGCAGCAAATTCAAGATCTCATTGATTCAAAAGTGATTTTGTTCACCCCCGAGGGTATGTTTGTTCAAGGAAATGGGTTTCCAACTGCGGTAGAAGAAAAGGTTGATTCATACTTCTATGTCAGATCTACTTCAAATCAGAAGCATAATGCACCATCTTGGGTTCCAGGTTTCCCACCTCATCAGTCTCCATTTGTTTCACAGCCAGATCAAAAGAGGAAGACACCCGAACAAAATCATCAACAAGGTCATCCGAATGAATACCCACCTAGAAGTAATTTGGGGCGAAGAAATGCTCCTCTGGACCAGATTCCTATGACATACACTAAACTTCTGCCATATCTAGTGCAAAGCTCATTGGTGGTCCCCAAATCTCTGAAACCTCCACCACGCCCGTTTCCACTTGGGCATGACCCTAATGTGTAATGTGGGTACCACGCTGGATCAGCAGGGCACTCAACCGAGGACTGCAACGCTTTCAAAGCCAAGGTGCAACAATTGATCAACGAGAGACATATAACCCTTCAAGGAGGAAACATGTGGGTGAACGGAATGCCCGTGCCCAAGTGAATGTCCGTATTCCATGGAGTGTCACAAAAAGAAATAAGCCCAGAAGGAGTCAAGTCTCCTCAACTATGGCAATCATCATTTCATTTCCGCATTCTCATTTCAGCATTTCCTGTTTTGTAGAAGGCTACTTCCTTGTTTGAACTCGTTGGTATGATAATAATAAAAGCACCGCAAATTCTCGAGCAACTTCGTCATAATCTTTTCCAAAAAAAAAAAAGAAATCAAGAATGTTTTGTAGAAGCATCTCTCATTCTCAAGGTTCTTATGCTCAGTTGTGTCCGTGGAGGTTGGTGTTTCAGTTGGTGTTTGAGTTCTCTTTGCAACAAATAGCTTCTCCAAGTTTGGTGACTACGCAAGGTTCCTCCATGTTCGATGGCAAATACTTCTTCAACGAATATGTTTGGGGCTCCCGATCGAGGGATAAGCAAGACGTATTCTTATCTTGAGCTTTGCACCACTCGCATTGCTCGAATCCCTTAAAGCATTACAAATTCTTGGGTGACTTCATCAAAATCTTCTTCCGTGTGATAATCAAGAGTGTTCTTCACAATGCTTCTCATTCTCAAGGTTTTACTTCATATATCAGTTGCCTTTTCTCAGGATCTCCTTCTCAGTGGCCTTGCTAGTTAACAGAGAGAAAAATATAAGAAACAAATTGATGGCCTTATGCCCAGTTGCTTCCTCGTTTGTCAGAATTTCAATTGGTTAAGATTCGTGTTTTGGGTCTTCTTCACCACAAGTAGCTCTCTTGAGTTTGATGACCATACCAGATTCTTTCCATTTATGAAGGCGAATACTTCTTCAACATCTATGCTTGGGGCTCCCGCACGAGGGATAAGCAAGACATACTCTTATCTTGAGCATTGCATCACTCGCATTGCTCGAATCCCTAAAGCAAGGCAAAAGTTTACAACTCATGGGTGACTTTGTTGGAGTTCTCTTTTGAAGTAATCTGAAGTGTTTGGAAGGAACTGCAGAAAGTATTCAAGCTCAACAAGTCCAGACGGAGTCAAGTCTCCTCAACAGCGGCACCCATTTAGTTTCTTACTGCATTCTCATTGTAATTTTTCATTTGTGTGTTTAAGCATCAATAGCATGTAAAAACTTGTTAATTTCGGAATGAAAATCATAATACATTGTTTATGTTCGTCTTGAAGTAATCCATTCGTTATCACTCATAAAATGTTTTGGCATTACGATACCAACTTTACTAATTGCTTGCTTATGCAAAAAGCTGAGGGAGAATGATGAAAAATAGAAATGCAAAATCTCTAATCATGTGTTTTTGAATAAAAACCCTACTGAGGATGTACAGGCATTATTTCAAATCCCCAAACACCGGAGATATAAGGGAGATAGACCCTCGTTAACCCCTTTTGAGCCTTGAAGTAGGAGTTTCTTTTCTAATCATAAAAAACCCTTATTTTAACCTTGGGGCAGGGTAGTGTTCATTTAACTTGATTGAGTGTTCAAAACTCACCAAAAGGGTATGCATCTAAGGATACAACAGTGGTTATCCTTCAAAAGGTTGAGGAATGTCAAAACCGCAATGATTATCCTTATTCCATCAAGAGATCAAGAGATGATAATACCGCAATGGTTATCCCTCATCAATCAAAGAATGAGGCAGTCACAATCTTTCAAACAAATCGAGAGCAACGCGATATCACACGACTTGTTCAAAAAAAAGAGAATAAAAAAAAAGAGAGCCCGCTAAGTCAACAACTTGAAAACAAGTGACTTAGGCAAAAAGTTAGGGCATCCCGCTGGACTCCAAAATAAAATTCAAGAGAATTTGTCCAGGCAAAAGTTAGGGAAAGCAGAAGCGAAAAACAAGGATTACAAAATAAAAATCCTTATCAAAGGAACAAAGTCGTGTGATGATCAATCAGAAGAATAAGAAAGTGAGTGACTGCCATGTCCAAAAAACCTCATTGATTCCTCAACCATTCCAAATGCCTTGTGAGGAACGAACACTCATGTCGAGTTAATTGAACCTAGGATTGGAGAACATCACGAAGGGGGTGGGTACCAAATAATTTTGAGCCTAAAAATCCTTTGTTTTCTAAAAACCGTGAACCCGGCCAAGTTACAACCCTTAAAAGTCCTAATTGAAGTAGGGTTTATTTCGAAAGCACACTCCGATGAGATAGTGTTTAACTGACTCCCAATGAAGCGAGGCACATATCCATGTTGGTATCGTAGGCTTGCTTTATCTTCTATATGCAAAAATCGAGGTTGTGTCAACTAGCGATTCAATCACAAGAGGTCGCAACCTCATTTCAATAAAAAGTTTCTTTAAACTTCAAGACTAACATACACTTTGCATTAGAATTATCATTCCTAGAATTAACATTCTTTTGCATACAAACATCTGCTTAAACATCAAAGAAATTTCAGGATGAGAATCAGTGAGCAACTTGATCATGTCAAAGTACAAGAGACTTGAGAACTCCGAGGAGTAAAAGCTAATCATTTCAAATGTTGACCATCAAGGGGCAGATTCTCTAAAAACTCCGTTGGGCATGCACAGTTAATGCTTTCTTTGATTACCTTGAGGGGAAGAGTTTGAAGACTCCGTTGAGCGTGGTAAAGTTGTTTCCATGTTTGTTTAACTTCAAAACAATGAAGGCTTGAGGATTCTAGTCCGATGTACCTAATCAGGGGCAATTAAGTCGAGGTTTGACCTCTCAAATTCAGCATATCTGGGGCAATCATGTCGACAAATCTCTTCGAGCCTTGATCAATCTGGGGCAATCAAGTCGAGGAATCTCTCTTGAGTTCAACCAATCTGGGGCAGTTACGTCGAGATTCGACAAATCTCTCCAAGGATCCTTTGGGGCAAATTCCTCCATAAGTCACGAAGCTTGGGGCACAATTCTGAGTTTTTGTCGCTCCATGACCATAGGAGTTTATTTCTCCTAGAATCTTGGTCTCCCCCCAAGCAGGGAGTTTATTTCTCCCGAGAGTTTGTTCCATTCCTCAAGCATAGGAGTTTATTTCTCCTAGGAGTTGTCCTACTTCCCTAATCAAGGCTCCTTATCTGGATTTCTCATTCCCAACATGGTGAATCGAGGGAATCTCCTCAGGCTGAAAATCCTCCAAGCAGTGGCACATGGTGAGAAGTCAGAAATTATTCTTCAAGTCAAAGAAGGTGCATCTTACAAATCAAAGTCCAATATCTATTGGCACCTCCACATGGTCCTTAACACTAAGGGGATTCTCCCTGGTGTTTACCTCATTAATGCCTTTATTTGGCATTCTGCATATAGTGTTCACTGCATATAACATCGCATCCTCAAAAGCGTAGCATATCCGTCAAAGCGGATCATTACGCCATAGAAAAATTCAAACATGCATACAAAGCATAAGCCAGATAATACAAATCCACACCCAGTCAAGACAATAATACATCCCCACACAAAAAGTTGTCCTTACAAATTCTGATTGATATCTGCTACCACATTTCAAATCTCTTCCAACCACGGTGCCGATGCGAGGTATCTTCAATCTCTGATGAGTGTCTGACACAATGTCTTCTTTTGTCCCTCGATGTCGAGTCGATGTTGAGTCATAGGTCGCACGAGATCTTTTCCTTCCAGTTTTGAAGTTCGTACGAGATCTTCTCCCGATGTTGAGTCATAGATCGTAAGAGATCTTATTCTTTTAGTCCTGAAGATCATGCTTAGGTCTTCTCCTGGTGTCGAGTCGATGTTGAGTCATAGATCGTAAGAGATCTTATTCTTTCAGTCCTGAAGATCATGCTTAGGTCTTCTCTTGATGTTGAGTCGATGTTGAGTCATAGATCGTAAGAGATCTTATTCTTTCAGTCCTGAAGATCATGCTTAGGTCTTCTCTTGATGTTGAGTCGATGTTGAGTCATAGATCGTAAGAGATCTTATTCTTTCAGTCCTGAAGATCATGCTTAGGTCTTCTCTTGATGTTGAGTCGATGTTGAGTCATAGATCGTAAGAGATCTTATTCTTTCAGTCCTGAAGATCATGCTTAGGTCTTCTCCTGGTGTTGAGTCGATGTTGAGTCATAGATCGTAAAAGACCTTATTCTTTCAGTCCTGAAGATCATGCTTAGGTCTTCTCCTGATGTTGAGTCGATGTTGAGTCATAGATCGCACGAGGTCTTTTTCTTTCGATCATTGTTTCATACAACCATTCTCTTTGAAAACCCCGTGTCGGCACCGCTACTACGTTATAAGCTATCTCCATTCAAACCCATTACCCACTGTAAATATATCCACCAGAAAAAGCAAGAGAATTCTCTTTCCCCAGCAGATATCAAAATAAAAATAAGGATAACACCTACACCATCTTTTCAGGACAAATTTCAGGTCTTTGTATTTAACCTTCTTAAACCTTGAATGTTCGAAAGGCTAACGCCAATCTCACCCTCAGGTTTAAGACGATTAAATAGGGGAAGCTGTCATACCCCAAATTTGTCCTACCCCTTAATTTCTAACTGGCTTATGCATTTCATAATCTCATGTACATACCTCCCCATTAGGTCATTAACATAACTCATGCATCGCTAATCAATTATGTTGCATTGGAACAAGGATCTTGGAAGCTAGGGTTTTTATGGTCGTTCATTGTGGGTTTCTTTCTCTTAAAGCTACAGGGTTTCTTTTCTATGAAGATTCATCAAGGGCAAGAGGACTATGGTTCTGATGCACAGTGTCTACAACTGTTAATTCAATTGAGATTCAATGATTTTCAAGTCAAGGCGTTCTTATGTGCTTCAATTCTTATCTTCCTCAAGATCTCCTCAAAAAAATTGTTGTTATGCTGGATTGAAGTACAATGCACGTCATGGTGTGAGAGTTAGACCTGTGGGTTCATGGTGTCCAAGGCGCCGTTATACTTACAATTTGTTGGTTGCTTATCGTACAAGTTTGGTTTGAATTAAGGAATTAAAGTCCAAATGATGTGATGGTGGATTTGATTTGATGATCTAATTGGTCCTATTATTCATATTTTGCTCAAGATGTTTGTTCCTTAAGGATTCAAGTCAATTTAAGATCTGTGAGTGCTACCCGAAGTTCATCCAAATTTGTCATCATTTTAAAGTGCCACGCCTCATCTATCATTCAAGAATAAGGGAATTCATGTGCATGGGTCATTTTGAGTTCAAACTGTCAACATTTGGATAATTTCAAATATTCCTTGTTGGCAATGCAATTTAACATGGATTTGAGAATTGAAGATTGAATTTCCTTACGGGGGAAGATGCATTCAAATGGGCAGAAGTTACTGATTCAGTGAATTACAAAAGTTCTAAGTCTAAGAGATTACAGTCACAATACAAATCCAAATCCATTACAAAATTACACAAAAACAAATCATAAACTAATCCCCATGCTGTTTAAGCTCCACACCCACCACCCTCTACAAGAACTTCCACACCTGCAATAGAAATCTTCCATTTGATAAACTTCCTTCTTTCTCATTGTGCCAGCCGGTGGAAAGCTCCTAATGGTCAGATTGGATTGCTTGTGCTTGAATCATTATCCCTTCATGGTCACTTTGCATTGCTTCATCCTGGAAATTGAGCTGTCTTTCGATGAGGAAAGAGTCCCACACCAAAGCATGCTGCTTCCTGCAAATTAAAACAAGACCAGCATGAATCAAAAGCAGTCCGGCCATGGTATTATCATACAAAATCAATGTGCCTATTTATACACTCTACATGAAAACAGTTTCAGCACTATTCAATCCAACTACATCCAAATAAACCAAACGAACCGGCTGCAACATCAAAAAACAGTCACATGACCCACACATAAACCATCAGCTTCTAACCAGTTCAAAGTCCTTTAACAGGCACGCACCAGAAAAGAAGACCGAACCCATATCAGTTAGAGAAAAAACCCAAATATGCTTCAGCTCAAAATTCTATTCAAACTACACAAAAACAATCATTAACATATCTTACTAACAGTTTATTTTACTAATATTCAGCAAACCCTTTTCACAATTACTAACAACTTCCATCTAACAGATTTGAAAACCACCAACTAACAGCTCCTTGTTAACAATAACAAATACCTAACTTCTTAACTGAAACATAGCCTAACTAATTCACCCACTGGTCATTAACCCCATAACAAGTTCTAACAGCAATTAACAGAAGGGAGAAGAGAATTAGCAACAGAAAACTAACGGTAACAGAATATCTTAACCACCTTCTAACAACCTATAACAAACTTTGTAACAGAAAAAACAGAATAACAAACCCTCTAACGGACTCTAACCACCCTCAATCTCACCCTTTAATCCCTAACCTCCTCCTTCAATCCCAGGGTTCAAAATCATCTCACTCTCTAACTGAATTCAGATTCCCTCTCCTATATATTCTCCCTTCCCTCCATAATTCAAACTCTCCACCATTTTCACTCTTCATCACTCTCCCGATCCATTTTCACCATTTCTGAACTTCCACACTCATTCACCATAGCATACGCGCTCATCCACCACCATTTCTCATCTTCATTTCATCAAGCCTCTTCATTCTCTCTACACACGCTACTTTCTCCATTCTCACTTCACCTTCTCCACAATCTTCATCATCATCTTCACCACCAACCTCCAACTTCATCCTTCATCCTCACACCAAACGAACGACAACTCTCAATATCCCTCCGCTCACACCACTCAGAAGAACACAGAAGACGAAGAGAGAAGAATAGAAGAACATAACAGAAATTGGAAGGGAGTCCAAACAGAAATCAATACCTGTAACGAGCTCGAATCGGATTCAAGTCTTCAGTGGTTCAAAGCTCTTCTTCGTAATTTGCTCGCTCTCACGCCATTTCGCGAATTCGATCTCCAGAAGAGTCGTTTTCGATCGATTCCTATACCGGCTTTGTGATTATTCGCCCTCGACAGCCCCGCAATTTCAAGTCTTCAGTGGTTCAAAGCTCTTCTTCGTAATTTGCTCGCTCTCACGCCATTTCGCGAATTCGATCTCCAGAAGAGTCGTTTTCGATCGATTCCTATACCGGCTTTGTGATTATTCGCCCTCGACAGCCCCGCAATTTCAATACCGTGACGACTCACAAGCGACGAAGCCAAGAAAGAATCAAGAAGAAGTTGAAGAACTCTCCTCTGGTTGTCCTCGACAATCTTCACGCTGCGCTCCAGATGAACGATTTGAATCGGAGAGACTTCGAAAGACGAGATGATGACGATGGTTGCGTGTTCTCTATCCACGGCGGCCGGTGATTTGATCGGAGAGGGAGGGTTATCCGTCACGCCGTTCGGCTGAGTCGAGAGAGGTTGAACACGCTTTGTTCGCGGCGGCGAGCGAGAGGAAGGAGAAGAGAATTGGGAACGTCACATTGGTAACCCTAAGTTCCCAATTCTATTTTCTTTTTTTATTTATTGTTTTTAATTATTATTTCTGAATAAATCAAGTGGATCATAAAACACATTGGGCCCCGAGTTGCTTACATCCACCCCCTATTGGCCCATCACCATCTTTTTGTATGAAGAAACATGAACAAAAATGAAAACAATACTGTTGGGCCACGAAATGCTCATTACACCCCTCCTGAGGCCCACGCCTTTTTTGGCACTAAGAAAATCTACAACAAAAAACTGATCCCTGGGCCTCTGGTTATGGGCCTTGCGCCCTCACTTCTACTGCACCACCATATTCTGTTTACACCCCCCTGAGCCCATATTTTCTTTGTTAGAATTTAGAATTCTTGACTTAGTTTTTGACATAGTTTTGTAGATGATAAAAAGCAATAAAAATCATAATTTTCTCATTATATTTTTAGGTAATAAAGATAAAAAACCATTGAAACTTTGTTAGATTTTTTAGGTTAATTCCTTCAATGAAACTCATAAAAATAGTAGTATTTTTTTAGTTTCATTTTTGTACTAATGCTTGAACCGTTTTGTACTACCTCCGTGTTCGTTCCGTATAATTGTTGTGTGACTTTGTTGCTTAGTTTTTGGCCTTATTTTTAGTCCACCTTGTTAATAGCACTTGTATGCTTCTTTTAGAATCTATCCCATGTTAACATTAGGATTTAGACTTGTATAGACAACTTAGACTAGAATTTAGAATAGTTCCCTTCTTTCCTTCTTTTTCTTTTCAACTTTTAAAATACTTAATAAAAACCGATGAAGATCATACCGTTGCTATATTTCATGGTAGGAAAGAAATGATTGAGGCGTAGGCCTCGATGTATGTTCTTTCCTACTTAGCGGAGAAGAAATGGTTGAGGTGTGAAGCCTCGATGTATTTCTTAACCGTTATTTAGAGAAACGATTGTGGCGTAGGCCTCGATGTGCATTCTCTAAATATTCACAAAGGAACTCCTTTTTTATTTCTACTAAACGGAAAAGAAATGATTGGAATGTAGATTTCGATGTATTTCTTATCCGTCATTTAGAGAACCGATTGTGGTGTAGGCCTCGATGTGCTTTCTCTAAATATGCAAAAACAAAACTCTTTTTCTTGGTGTGATCTAAGTCACAAATTAAAATCCCCATAAAAAACACCAACCAAAAACACTTCAAAAAACCTAATAAATGGTCAAATTTAAAGCAAAAGTAAGGAAGTGGTGCGAAGCCTTGTAGTAGGTTCTCGTCATCATGGAATTACCCTAAAAGATACAAACCAATCTCTTTTTCTCCTTTCTAAGGGCATGTTATCTCCGCTCCATTGCATCCTAGGCGATCCCTTATGCAAGAGCGTGAGCGTTAACGCCGCCCAACTAAAAAACACAAAACAAACAGAAAATCTTTAGCCGAGCTACGGTAACTCTGATTCCTGAAAAGGATACGTAGGCAGCGGGGTAGGGCCCGTGCGAGTACAATTCTTTATTTTCCCTACATTTTGCATTCATTTCGCATTTAGACATAGACATAGTATACACCCATTAGATAGAAACAAACATAGGTGGATACCATCGAGTACGATGGGCGTGAGGGGTGCTAGCACCTTCCCCTCGCGTAACCGACTCCCGTACCTTGATTCTCTGGTCGCAAGACCCTGTTCCTTCCTTTGTTAGGTTTTCTGATATTCCTTTCCCTTATGGGATAAATATATTGGTGGCGACTCTGTTCATTTTTCGCGAGCGTGCGACACTGATGTTTGCTTTTTATTGGATTATTTTTATTGCGGTGGTAGATCTGTGGCAACGACAACGGATTTCTAGCGGTGAGTGTGGTGGACGTCGAATTCGTAATGGTTGTCGTGTTTTACCGGCGATCCGACAATGACCGTGCTCTGAATGAAATGTTTTACTGCTTCATGGTTAATGGTTTGTTAGATTTAATCTTTTTTTGACAAAGTTTTGATTTTTCCTCAAAATTATATCTGGGCTGTGTTCAAATTTTCATTCTCATAACTTATTCTCATTCACATTGCGAAATCTGCAGGTGGGTATTGATGCATAGTCATGGCTTCATAAAGGAGGTGAGTAAAAATCTATTTTTTATCCAGTTTTGAAATTCACTCATTCGTTGTATTGATTTTTTGATTTGTTTTTGTTTTGGTTTTAGCTTATTTATGCCTTATGGAACTTTGTTTTTGATTCTGATAGTGAAAAGAACTGCGTTACATTGAATACTTTATGCATAGAGTGAATCTGCTTCGGTACTATAAAGTAACATCGATGGCTGTTTTTGATGGTGGTAATGTTCCTTGCAAATCAGCAACCGAGAAAGAGAGGAACAAGTATTTGTTTTATTTATGTTTTTTAAAATTTTTCATTTCAAGTTTTAGGATTTGAATCAATTTTTTTGATGTTTGTGTGAATTTGGTTGTTTTAGGAAAAGTAATAGTTATCATGATTTGGCAATGGCTAAGCTCAAAGAAGGGAATGTTATGTTGCTTCAGAGCTATTTCAGGTTGGGAGCATTTTCAAATTTAAAATTACATACTAAGGACACTAAAAACACGACACTGACACATCATGTTTCCTGAAAATGAAGAAAGTTTGTTCTTTAGATACATTCGATTTATCTTTTTTTGTTTTTTTTCTTTTACAATGTTGCGTTTTGTATTATTGATTTCTTAATATGATGAAACCTTCTCAGATATAAAATCTTTATTTTAGGGTTTATTTTCTATCAATAATGGGGCCGCGATTTTGTTTGATAATCCTCACACCCAACGTGTGACCAAACTCTTATG